>NW_024467524.1:1320535-1479799 GCF_001890125.1 Aspergillus versicolor CBS 583.65 | reverse complement strand
CAAACATTCTGCAAGGCCATAACCAGCTCGGCGTGAGCCCTAAATAAAGCGGATGCAAAAGCAAAAAAAAAAAAAAAAAAAAAAAAAGGAAAGCGGAAAAAGAAAGGCCTCGATATGATCCATCAAAGTTTGGGAGATTCACCACGGCCCTTTAAAGACCATGGGACTGGTGACCAACCCTCAAGCTAGCGGTATGCAAAAACCAGCAGGAGCAGAATGTGCCCAACCACAATTCTAGCGCCCAGAATTGTTGTTGGTTGTTCCGTAGTGATTTCTGGGTAGTCTGCAAGGTGCAATCAGTATGCCGACAGGTCATGAATGCACGAATGCGTCATACGGCTTTGGAGCGTGACTGAAGCCACATCCGACTGTATGCGGAAAGGGGGTGTTATTTTATGTTTTTTTTATTGGGAAGCCATATTTTTTAATGGGATAAGTGACATTCACAAAAGCAATCATGCAGCAATCTCAGCGACTCCATCACGAGTCAAAATGCTTCAAAATAGTCTCCCGGGGCGCCGGCGCAGGCCGAGATCGAGGGATCCTCGAGGCTTGCGCACCGTCCTCTCAAGGAGTCCACATTCCGACCGAACCAAGAGATAATGGCGGGGATGTGCTGCGAGACTGTGAGCCTGTGAAAGCAAAACATGGAGATTGGGGAACCATCGTGTCCTATCGTATTCGAAAGCGACTGAGCAAGGCTTGCCGCGAACATCGCGCTGCAGCAACCGTGCGACACTGAACCACAATGTTGGGACGAACCATCCAATCGAAGACCCTGCTTCGATCGTCCATCGGTCGGACTCCATCTCATTCAAGGGAGGTATTCCAAGGCACAAATGCTGATCATCTCTTCTTGCGAGACCCCAAGATTGTCGCCAATGTGTGGGAAATGAGCTGTCGAAAGAAAGCGGAAATAGTAACTGTCAGCAGCGGCTGAAGGAATAGTATTCAGGTATGCGTATTATTGCTTTTTGCTTGCCTCAACAAGCCCCTGCTCAATATCATCAGTCCTCCGCACCCCTTTCTTTGTCCTTCGTGCACGTATGTCTTGGACCAGGCGTCACCCCCCTTTGTGATCCGACGGGCAGCGAGACGTGAAAGACAGTGTGGCTGGCTTATTGAATCAAACGCTGGGGCAAATGTCGCGCCACGTTTCTGACTTCCGAATGGCGTGCAATGATAAGGCCTGAAAAAGGCAGCGAAGAAAGGGTAATCTTCGGCGGCGGGGTTGCAAACAAAGAAACCAAAGGTGTATCGGCGGGGGGCGCACGGGATAAATGGATTCCAGCGCCATGGGCATGGGTATCATCAGCTTAGGCTTTCACGGGATCAGGGCTAGTCGCTTTCTGGAAGTCACATAAACATGCACTTAAGTCGAATGCAGGAATCGATTTGGTATCGATGCTGTACTACATAATGTTTTGGGCTCATCATTTCCTGTCGACCCCTGTTCGATACTTTCCATCACAACATACTCTTCCAATTGATTAGTCCTACGTCTCATCTCAGGGAAGCGGAAGCTAGAAAACACTCGTTATTATCGCAGCCTACAGATATTGCGAAAAGCTCATGGTTCGTTGGTCATGTCAGGATGCCCCGTTTCTGTGCTTCAGCCTGCAATGTACAATCAAACAAAGGCAATCCCTGCAATCCACTCTTATCCCTGAACTCTGAAAGTACGTCCGCTCGCAGTCTTCCTTTCTCGCTCCTCATTCTCAGGTCTCGCTCGGTTAAGGACTGTCATTTGTCAGTTACGATGTCGTCTGCAATACAAGAATTTGGAATTTGGAATTGACAGTTGACACGTACCCTGGAGGAAATCGGCGGTCCGCTTGCGCATTCTAGTGTGGATGTACGCCTTTTTTGGGGGGTCAGCGGATTGTGCTTTGAAAGCTAGAGAGTATATGTCTAACCTTTGATGCTTTGATGTGGTAGTGGAAGTAGTCGCGGAAGGTCTGGATGTGAGAAATGTTTTCGTGGCGTCGTTGGGGAGTCAAATGACGAGGGAAAAGAACTGCTCTCAATTAGTGGATAGAACTTCTCCGCAGTGTCAAAGTGGCGTACCAAAGGTAATGTAGCTGACTTTACCGTCGCCAGCGTCCTGGAGGCCTGGTACATTTGCCAGCTCCAAAGGAGGATCGTTCTTGAAAAGAACTTGGGGTGCATTTTGCAGGGTCAACACACGTCGCCGGGCATCGACGAATTCTTGCAAGAAAACCTTGCCAAAGATGCGGTCTGTCTCCTCTCGGAAGACTGTACTAAAAATGACAGTCACTCGGTCATGGCTAGCCTTGATGTGGATAGCTTCTTCCTCCCGATAATGGATCGTCATGACCTCTCCACCCTCTTCAAGTCCAGCGGGCGCCGATTCGGAGGTATACCTTGACGCCTCCTCCGCTAGCTGCGCGAACTCATCGAAAGCCTTCTCGAACGGGGCAGCCATTGCGTTGCGCTTCATTAAAGCCAACCGCATGACAAGGTCCTCTCTCGCCGTCTGATCATCGGGGAGGTCTTCCAAGTCGATTAAAACCGAGAAATCATAGCCCGGCTCGGGGGCAACAATGTAAGGGCCGTATTCTCTTTCTAGGACCTGCTGGGCACCATATTGGACCAGTTCTCGGAAACATTTCACGTTGATAGAGATAAGGATCTTTGTTTTCGCCTCGGGGGTAGATAGATGGAATGTCACGCCATCGAAGTCCGACACAATCTGGTCGATAGATGCTGGCGGGGCTCTAGAAGCAGCAAGCTGTCAGCTCAGGAACATGCGTATTAGACTGAGGGGAAGCAAACGCGGGGAGGCGAATACCCAGAAAACCGCTCCGTTAGGAGTGACCGAATCAGAACATTTTCATAGTCAAGTAACAACATGGTGACGGTCACAGCAACCAATTGATTCCAGAGTTCTGAGTTCCTTCTCCTCTCTTCTGCCTAGCAGATGGAGTGACGTTTGTTGGTGGTTGGTCCAGCGCTCGGGGGGCACACGAGGCGGTGGGGGATGGCAGTTCTGGCCGCTGTCGCGCACCGTAATATTTTATCGTCGCTTTTTGCGCCTATCGATAGCGGTGTTCTCCAGAATTTTTCTCAAGACACGGGCGATTCACCATGGTGAAGTCATATCTGTGAGTTATTATCTTTAATGTGCTGTGGATTTGAAAGTATTCGTGCCTGACCATAATTTCTTTCAGAAAATTCGAGCACTCGAAGACTTTCGGGCTCGTCACCTCCGCATCGTCAAATGCGATCTGGGTCCAAGACGATGCAATTGCCGGAGTTGCACGCCAAACAGGTGCAGGAAGAGCTGTAGCAGGCGCAGGCGAAGAGGTCCTGTGCTGGGATATCAAAAAAGGTGAACTACTGGGGAGGTGGAAAGATTCTTCGTGCAAAGCGCAAGTCACGGTGGTTACACAGAGCAAGACCGACGAGGATATTTTCGCTGTTGGGTAAGGCATCACCGGGTACAGCTATTTTTGGTAACATCACTAATCTAAATTTCTTGTCATAGATATGAAGACGGCAGCATTCGTCTCTGGGATTCGAGGACCGAGTCTGTAATTATCTCATTCAACGGCCACAAATCTGCCATCACACAACTTGCGTTCGATAGTGCGGGCGTCCGCCTTGCAAGCGGCTCAAGTGATACCGACATCATTGTCTGGGATTTAATTTCAGAAGTTGGGTTATTCAAGCTACGCGGACACACAAACCAAGTCACTTCTCTCCGTTTCCTCGTGCCATCGCCGGGGCTGCTCAGTGAAGCTGGATTGAGCGACCACGCCGGTTTCCTGATAACGACCGGGAAAGATGCGTTGATCAAGGTTTGGGATTTGGCGTCTCAGCACTGTATTGAAACACACGTCGCACAATCAAACGGAGAATGTTGGAGTTTAGGCCTCGCCCCCGATCAGAGTGGCTGTATAACCGGAGGGAACGATGGCGAGTTGAAGGCATGGTCAATCGATGAGGGAGCCATGATCGAGATTTCTAAAGAGAAAGTTGGCTCAGAGAACCGCAAAATCCTGACTGACAGAGGTGCATTCTACCGTAACGGAAAAGACCGAACAACAGGGATTAGTTTCCATCCACGAGCGGACTATGTGGCCTTCCATGGCTCAGAAAAGGCCGTGGAAATATGGCGTATCCGCTCCGAGACAGAGGTCCAAAAGAGTCTGGCGAGGAAGCGCAAGCGGAGAAAGGAGAAGGAGGCACAGCGTGCGGCAGAAAACGGCGAAGCTACCGAGAAGGCCGGGAAAGACAAGGAGGAAGACGATGTTTCTGCAGCTCCAGTTACTGAAGTTTTCGTATCTCACATCATTGTCAGAACAGGCGGCAAGGTTAGGTCTTTCGATTGGATCCGGACGAAGTCAAGTGGAAAGCTCCAGCTATTGGCAGCTACTACGAACAATCAGCTAGAGGCCTACAGCGTCGCCACTCTGAATAAGAAGGCTAAGGACGAAGACGACATGGACTACAGTCGAACCCTGGCGGTGGATATACCAGGTCATCGTACGGATATCAGATCGGTTGCCCTGAGCTCCGACGACCGAATGCTAGCTTCAGCTTCCAACGGGAGCCTCAAGGTCTGGAACGCCCGCACGCAGAGTTGTTTACGAACACTTGAGTGTGGTTACGCGCTATGCTCTGCCTTCCTTCCAGGTGATAAAATTGTTGTGGTCGGCAATAAGGATGGTGAGCTAGAAGTTTTCGATATCGCATCCTCTACGCTCTTAGATACCATTAAAGCACACGACGGCCCTGTGTGGTCTTTGCAAGTGCATCCGGATGGCAAATCCTTGGCCAGTGGCAGTGCAGATAAGTCCGCGAAATTTTGGAACTTCCAGGTTGTGCAGGAAGAAATTCCTGGTACCAAGCGGACGACGCCGCGCTTGAAGTTAATACACTCAAGGACACTAAAGGTCTCAGACGATATTTTAAGTGTCCGGTTCTCGCCTGATGCTCGGTTGCTGGCCGTTGCACTGCTGGACAATACTGTTAAAGTATTTTTCAACGACTCTTTGAAGCTGTTTCTGAACCTTTATGGTCACAAACTTCCTGTTCTAAACATGGACATCTCTTGGGACAGCAAGCTCATCGTCACCTGCTCCGCTGACAAGACGGTCCGCCTATGGGGCCTAGACTTTGGTGATTGCCATAAATCCTTCCTTGCCCACGAGGACAGTATCATGGCCGTGGCTTTCGTACCCAGCAATAATGAGGGTAACGGACATAACTTCTTCAGTGTCAGCAAAGATCGCGTCATCAAGTACTGGGATGGTGATAAATTCGAACACATCCAAAAGCTGGCAGGGCATCATGGTGAGGTCTGGGCAATGGCAATCAGTCGCACTGGAGAATTTATTGTCACCGCCAGTCACGATAAGAGTATCCGCACCTGGGAGCAGACAGATGAACCGTTGTTCCTGGAAGAAGAACGCGAAAAGGAACTGGAAGAGGTCTATGATAACAATCTTGCGGCTTCGCTCGAAGAAGAGGAAGGCGCAGATGGTGAAAAGGCTGAAGCAGTAGAAGCTGGAAAACAGACAACCGACACCCTTATGGCCGGGGAAAAGATCATGGAAGCACTAGATCTAGGAATGGAAGACCTCGAGGTGATGCGCGAATGGCGCGCAGTCAAGGCAAGGCAACCGAATGCAGCACCTCCCGCCCGCAACCCGTTGTACATGGCCTTGAACAACGTCTCCGCCGAGCAGCATCTGCTCAACGTCGTGCAAAAGATTCCACCCGCCGCCCTCCAGGACGCCCTTCTTGTCCTCCCATTCTCGAAGGTTCAGGCGCTCTTTACGTTCCTCAATATCTGGGCCAGCCGAGAGTGGAACGTCCCTCTCACCTGCCGTGTGCTGTTCTTCATGCTCAAGACGCACCACCGCCAGATTGTTGCCAGCAAGATGATGCGACCCATGCTGGATAGTATTCGGTCTACGCTCCGTCGGGTCCTCACGCGGCAAAAAGACGAAATGGGTTTCAACCTTTCTGCTTTACAGTTCGTTGGTCAGCAGGTTAAAGCCAGTGGATCAAAGGATTACATTGATGAAGAAGCTTGGGAAGAACAGGAGCGACCAACGGGCACTGGCAAAAAACGTGTCTTCTCTAGCATTGCCTAATGCATGGGCTTTACTGTACATTTATCGTGATTCTGTGTAGATGCATGTGTCTGGCGTTTCATTTAGGCTTGTTTAGGATTGGGGGCTACAAAAAAGTTATATATCCTGGAGCTAATGATGATAGCAATCCACCTGTAAATCCATGTACATTTCTACGGTAATGGCTGTATCGTTTCCAAGTAACCAACAATCAACTAGCACCTTAGTAAACCCTCCAAAGATGGTAGTAAAGGCCAACCTATAAAGCGACAATTAGCACTCGCCACTAAAGTAATTAACATTCTCAAATCTTCAGTGAGAGATAAGGAGCCTCCAACCCAACAAGCCGTGAAATCCCACGGCGCAATCCAGAAACACCATTCAGTAGAACCATTATAAGCACCGACGGCAAGGAGATTAATAAAGTCTCCTGCCATACCTATTCCGGCTCTTCCTAAAATACCGGTTCTTGAAAAAAAGTTCTCATCATTTGGGTGTTCGTTTTGTTTTGAATTGCGTCCGGGGAGCTTGTTGAATCGGGTCTGATGGCCTCTCCTTTTGGGTTGGTGTAAGGGATTGCATACCGAATGTATTGTTAGTCGGATGGTAATTGAGTTCTCTGACAGCTGTCTCTTGAGAACGCCTTTCGTTGTCGATTTGTGATGTTGAAGGTGAGTTGCGAAGTCGAGGAGAGGGAGGTGGAAGAAATTTTGAATGATAGCTTCAGTCGCTTAATCTGATTAGTAAGCGGACGTATACTTCGCTGCTGGCAGGACCTCCTCCATCCGTGTACCATCCAGTTCATCCAATTTAAGAAAATACTTCGATATATTTGGGATTTAAGGATCAGTATAGAACTAAAAAATAAACTCAAAGATTATGGGGGTATGATAAATCCAGTACAATAAATGTAAGTTAACTCGTAAGTCATGAATTGTGGACTGGGTGCCACAATTAAACAAGGGTTACAGGACAATGAGGTAGAGGATAGCAACGCTCTCATAACAGTAATGTTTCTATTGTGGCTCATGATGCTTGTTTCATCTTCCCACAGCCCGAGCAAGTCCACCACTCCGTCTCCATGAAGGCACCACAGGAATTACATAGCCAGCCCAGTGGCCGTTCCTGTGCGTTTTTCTCAATGCTGGACAGCGATTCAACAGCGTTCTTTCGGTTCTTGAAAGATCTGTGTCCAATTGTACGGTTTATTGGTCCTTTGTTCTTATTTTGCGTACCTGGGGTACTAGACCTAGACCTTGCCGCGGCAGGCGGACCAGAAACAGATCGAGAATTGACGGGGCGAGGACGTTCCGACGCGCATGCATCGCAACATAGAAAATTAGACGGATTGACAAGTGTGCACATTGGACATGTCCATGAATCGGCAAATGCACTATCATCGATCGTAAGATCGATTGCGTCCTGATCCTGAACCTGCACGGTCGGCTTAGTATGGTCAGGTACCGGCGGAGGGGAAAGGGTCGTTCGAGGACCGGCTGGGTTGTCCTGGCTAGGAGGAATGTACGAGGGCCCGTACTTCTCTCTTTCTTCCTCCTCAATTAGGTCAATATATACTTGCATTATTGCTTGCTCGTTTGCATCATCTTCCTCGGCTTTGGTTCGGAAGCCATTCCTAGAGGCTTCCTCTGCAAGCTCAGTAGAGTTATCTGCTCCGGAGGCGCAGCCCTGGGTCACTTCTATGCGTCGTTGCGCAGCATCAGCTATGACTCTTCGCATGTCGGCGCCACGCGCAGGACCCGTGCCTCCAACTCTTTGTCCCGATCCGGCATAGAGAGTTCGTCTCCGCTCTGCAGCGGCTCGGGCCTGTCTACGAGCTTCATCAATGGGCAATTTTTGTCCACCCAACCGTCTTCCGTGTGACATAAATCCCTCGCCGGTGTATCCTTTGATGGCAAGCTCTGTATGCTCGTCACGTAATTGGTTCCAGAGCGCATGAAACTGCTGATTATGTGGTCCGTGTACAATGTGACATAGCCTGCACAAGTCAAAAAAGGCACGGAGTTTAGATATATTAAATTCACTTACTCATGTAACATGGTGTCTACGACCTGGTCGAGCGGTAGAAACTGATTCGGGTCCCCCGAATATCGAAGGCGCAGACAGATCTTTTGACCGCCGTTGATATTAAGACCCAGAAGATTCTGCTGATGGGGATAGAACTCGCACAGGGTACCAACCCGCCATGATCGTCGGCGCATGATCGGCTTCACCAAAGAAGCGATCTTTCGGAGAATCAGAAGGGCCTCTGACTCCCTCGGCCGATGCCTGTCATGCTGGTATTCATTGACCAGCGGGTCTAACTCCCGCATAACGAAATCCGGATGGCCCAGTTCAGCTTACCAAAACAGACGTTGAGTTTAATGCTGAGGAGAAATGGAAATGGTGTTTGGAAATGACTTTTGCGCCTCACTTGTGAGAGCTATCCATCGTATTCATCGCTCGGTTCATAAATATACTGACAGTGGCCATAAAACCGTTAAGGACTGCCGCCCAGAGCGCGCAAAGAGTAAGCAGCCTCTGAACGCCCCTCGACGGAAGGTCCCAGAAAGCTCTATGTCCGTGGATTAACGCGGATGCTTTTCTCTCGAAATAGTGGTAATTATTAATGAATCCAGGCATCAATCAGCATACGACTGCCGCGGTCCACGTGACTATCTAGCCTAAGGCAAAAATACTGTTTATTCACTTCCCCCTTATATAACCTACCTAAATCGTTCTTATTGAGTGGGCCTCGGGTAGACTGATGAGTACTGATTGTTTTGTTCATACGTGCGTCCTTTGATAAAAGAATGTATTTATATTTGTGGAGCGCATCGCGAAGAACCCTCTAGATATATATTTTGGTTCACGATTTCAGTGCCACATCCCGGACTACTACTAATATTTCAATCAGTTAAATTAGACTAACCGATTCCCAGCTACAAAGAACAAAACCTCCCAAATATAAACATGAAAGATAAGCACCGCCGATTCAAACAGCGACCAACTACGGGGTGAATGGAGACCGAGCCCAATACAGTGGTCATGTGATGGGCTACCTTATCGATGGCTTCATCAGTCTTATCAGCAGAGTTTTGACAGTTTTCCATCAAACAACATTCGGACCAAGGGTTTCATCGAAATGACTAGTGACGATCAGTTCTTCTTCGACTATGTAAGTTTCCGCACCGTCTATACCACGGCCCTGCGACCGAGATCTGACAGCTTGCTGTATTCTTTTCCAGCTTGCTTCTATTCCTCATGACGTAAGGAGATACTCGATGCAAGTCGCTGATGCGATTGACTGGCACGTCGACCATGCTGCGGACGTCGTTCGAGATACCCTTTCGCATCAATCATGGCTTCCATCGAGCGTGAGACCGCTGCCGAAAACCCGGCCTTTTACGCCGGAGTCGCACTCCCTGTATGATCGTATGCAGAATTGGGCTATGCGCAATCGAGCTTGGAGTGCTGCTATCTTGGCTTTCGTGGGGACGACTAGCATCCTGTACTTTGGGAGTAATAAGCTGAGGGCTAAGAGACGGAAGGCTAAAAGAGCTGCAAATGGTGGCCGGAAGGAAATAATAGGTAAGGCGGGGATTATCACGATGCAGACACCTGCTTGTGTCGGGCTCGATGCTTACTTTTATTATAGTTGTTGCCGGGTCACCACATGAACCGATGACTAGGTCGATAGCGGCGGATTTAGACCGTCGTGGTTACATTGTTTATATCACCGTGTCATCAACAGAAGAAGAGCACCT
Source organism: Aspergillus versicolor CBS 583.65 (assembly GCF_001890125.1). Taxonomy (NCBI): domain Eukaryota; kingdom Fungi; phylum Ascomycota; class Eurotiomycetes; order Eurotiales; family Aspergillaceae; genus Aspergillus; species Aspergillus versicolor. The sequence goes on along the minus strand of NW_024467524.1, from coordinate 1,469,931 downwards.
TGTCCGTGGGGAGAATCGACCCGATATAAGACCTCTATGGATCGACTTAACGACGGTAAGTCGTATGGCGAAAAGTGGTATAGGGTTCGTTGCTTACGTTTCTAGCTGCCTTCATCGCCGTCGGAGGTGCACTCATCCCTAAATGAGATCCATACCATGATCACCAAGCCGCGCGCACCGATGCCTGGAGTGCCACCACATATCTGTCAGCTGAGCGGGCTTGTGTTAGTCCCCTCGCCAAATTTTGTAGCAGGCCCCATTGCTACGATTCCGCCCTCATCATGGGTCGATACCATTAACACACGCCTTCTTTCACCCATCTTAACCACGCAGCTCTTCTTACCTCTTCTTACACTTCGCAACACAAGCAGCACTATTGTACTTGTCTATCCGTCGATATCTTCGTCTCTATCAGCGCCTTTCGCTGGTCCCGAAGTCGCAACCGCACGCGCTTTGTCAGGTTTCGCAACATCCCTTCGCAGAGAACTAGGCCTTTTGCACCACAACAATGTTGACTTGGTGGAATTGAAACTTGGAAACATTGACCTCGGACCACAATACCGAGCGCCGAACAGCCATATTGCGGGAACCGAAGTTCTCACCTGGAGTGTCCAACAACGCTCTTTGTATGGAGCTCAATATCTCAATAGCATCGAGCAACGACCTGTGGCATCCGCTGGACCCGGGATGGTACGAGGATCACCTGCCAGAGCCCTTCATAACGCATTGATGGATGCCTTGGAACCGACGCCGAGAAATATGTTCGGACGACGGGCCGCTAAGACGCCAGTCAGGTACGCAGGAAGAGGCGCCCGGTCTTATTATTTGATTGGTCAATGGGCACCCCCTGGCCTGGTTGGTTGGATGTTAGGCCTGCGAACAGGATATCCGGCCCCCGTCGAAAGCGTCAGTGGTAGTAGTAGCGAGACTGGATGGGAAAAAGTTGACCGGTGAAGGAGCCAATACGTTGGTGGTTATTATCAATTAGGATATACGGAGTATAGCAATGTGTCAATCTAAGCATCTCTGCTCTCTGGAAAAGGAATGGCTAGCTTCTGGTGATCCGCGAAATGAGATTCTTCGCCCCTTCCATCGAGATTCAAAAATGATCTGCGAGCCCTAACGGAGCATAAAATGCAAGGGTCCAAGACATTGGGCTCAAGTCACCAAGTGTTATTGGAACTCAGAAATGGGCAAATAATAATGCATTGACCGATGCCTACAAGGCTTTCAAGTTTCGACTGCCGTGCCTCGTTCTGCAGAGATACCCCGTAAAGTCTGCCCTGATCATAATAATAATAGCCGATGACTGAAACATTGTTCCACAGACATTGGTGGAGCAGTTCTGTTGGCGTCCGACTCCTAAGACCCTTTCGGTAAGCAGGAGACTATCACAATAACGAACGTTGTCCTCCACGTCATGGATAAGAAATTGTATCGGAGGAAAGGCGGTCCAAGCCATTCATCAACATGGTTCGAACCTGACGAGGGTTGGACGATGTTGACCTGCGTGTCTTGTCAACCAGGCGGCCTCATGTGTCAGCTTTGAATTGCATCGGAAGCAATTGATTTGAAGGAAATAAAAATAAAAATAGCGGCCTATCGAGCTATTCCCCACCATCCATTCAGGACCGAACCAAACTTGGGTCGCCCGTGGGCTGACAGTTTCATGCCCAGGAGGTCTGCGACTCCTGGCGATCTGAGTGGTGGCTTGTCAGGAGCAGCGCGGCGGTTCATGCCCATCACTCAATCTAGATGTTCGATCATTTGGAACATGAGATGAAGCTCGGTTTTGCCGGAGAGAATCATCAACAGCGAAGAGGGCGCACTCGAATTATTATTGCAACCAAGGTCCATGGACCATGACTGAAGAACTCGGGCCTCAGACTCTCAATAGTACGTCATGCATCTTCACAACTATTACTCGATTTATTTGCTTTTATATTAAAGCAGCCCCTGACTGTGTCAACAACTGTTCTGCAACGTATCCTCGGTTAGCTTACCTGTGTCGTACATGTTTTACGTCAGCAACATTACTTGCCGTTCCCGTATATAAACCGGGGTAAAATGCGTATCCGTCGCGTAATATACGTATGCTTGGCAAGCCATACATCGCCGATACGCTCCTCCACACTTCCATCCCAGCGTTTCCCGTCCGCCCCTCGTCGGTCCGTCAGTTGGCGATCGTCACATCATCACCGACGTCTCAAAATTCTATCCTGGTTCCATCGCCGTTTTCTGCTGTCGTCTGCCATCCTTCTCGTGTGCGCCGCGTGCTGAGGGCTTCTTTCCTCTCCCGCTCCTCTCAACTATTCTCTCCACCGGCATTTCGCGATGCTCGCCCAGACTCCGTCTCCTATCTAATCGCCCGCCCATCGCCCCAGCTACAGCCCTTCTGTACATAACAACTACGGCCTGTCACTCCTTACTACAACCGCCTTCACCTTGACTACCCAAGCTTGGCCTGTTATCCAACTTTGTTGACCAACTCTTCTTCCTTTCTCCCCTTCTTATTTGGGGCTGTCACTCCTTTCAGTAATTCCGCCCTCCTTTGTGATATTTTGTTGCTCTCTTGCTCTTTTCCATTCCACACCCCTTTCCAATTTCGAAATCACCGTCGCTACACCCCACCATCTTCAGACACCTGAAGACTCCCGCGACTGTTGACCCTCGCTCTCGATGCGCACCAGTTGACTCCCCTACAGGATACGACCCTGGCTAGATGAACAACTTATTTGTCCCTACTACTTCCCAGTAAACTTGCTGCTCTGAAAACCCGCAAGAACCGTCCGTTGCCTGTGCGAATCGGAGGTATTTTGGTATCACCATGGCCCACCGGCCGCAGTGCAATGTCCGCTCGCCTTCACACGATGCCATCCGAGGCGGCGCCGTTTCGCCGCGCATCGAACATTTCGACGGTGAAGTCCCGCCGGCACTCTCCCCGCTCGATGCATTTGCGTTTCAAGGCAGGCTGCTGGCCCGCCAGTTGGAGGACTCCGCACGACGAGATCGACGATTGAGCCGCCTGCCCCCCTCCAGTGTTGCGCGATCTTTGTCCCAAGGTCGACCGGGCTATTTCCGATCTCAGTCGTCTAGCGACGCTTCACGCCGCGGTCCAGTGACGGAACTTACCAGGAAGCCAACCCAAAAGAATTATCCGGAACCAGAAGAGCCTCGGTTTCGGCCCCAGTCTGAACATCCTCGTTTAAGCAGTATTTCCCATATTAGCAGTGAAAATAACTACTCAGGCGGGGGGGAAGATGCAACGCCGAAGAACGAGTCTACTGCTGCCGATAACGAAGGCTTCCGGTTTGATGCGGCGCGCGCCGAATCACCGGAGGACGATACTATGCTACGTGCTTCATCAGAAGGTCCGCGCCGGTTCTATGCTGCACCTTCTGTTGGACATGCGATCCCTGGACCGCAAAAAACTTCCTCGACCGATTCAGCTTCGTCCCGCTTGAACATTCCTCGCAGTCTCGCCCCGCCTGGCTCCCCTCTATCCCGCCCGTCGAGTAGTTCTCGTGGACCCCAACCGGAGAGTTCAGACGATGACTACAGCAGCTCCAACGCTGGGTCGACCTTTTCAAACCAGCGCAAGCTATCTTCTAGTAGCGCGATGTCAACGCCGTATTCTCCCATGGCCTCCATGGCCCGTTCACACCCTCGATCACCGTCTATAAGCTCTGAGGCATCGAACTCCAGCCATCTTCCGCGCCCATCGTTTAACTTTTCCCGTCCTTTGAGCAGGTCTAGCACTAGCCTTTCGGCGCCCATTGGACTAGGGGTAACGGAACAGCCCCCTGGAAACGTACAGGGGACGATGAACCGTAGCAACAAGCCCGGCCCGATTGTTGTGCCTGAAGGTTCTTCAGATATGCTTTCTACGCCAACGGATGAGCCTTCCTCCTCAGTATCGTCGTATATATACGCCAAGTACTCACTTCCTCGCGGACGTGGGGTGCCGAGAGATTCGGTTGTTTTCTCCGGTTTGCAGACACCCCACTTTGAATGGCAGGAGCCTCTGTTTGAGAGCCCAGAGCAGCGACCAAGGACTGCTGAACCTCAGAGGACTACGAGGACACCTTCCATATCACCGTCTCGCCCAGAAGCACCGAATTCTCAGAAAAGGTTATCGGCTCATGAACCTACGGTTCCTGACGACAAACTCCTGACGCCCGTGGTTTCCGCGTCATCAGCCCACACGACACCGTTGCCTGAAAGGTCTGAACCCGAGAGTGCCTCAACTCGGGCCCGGAGCTCGGAGACGGCTAGAACTGATGATATCTCTGAAACAACGTCCTCTGCAGACTCTGCGTCAACATTACGCCCGCAGACGGCGAAGCCAGCTGCAGCTTCTGCGGTAATATCTGCCGAGGACCATGTCGCAAAGGGTATTGAACTTCACGAGAAGGGGTCATTGAATGAGTCTACATATCATTTACGAATTGCTGCCAAACAGGACCACCCCGTTGCAATGTTACTGTACGCTCTGGCCTGTCGACATGGTTGGGGTATGCGGCCTAACCAACGGGAAGGCGTGCGGTGGTTGCGCAAGGCTATGGATTCAGTTGAACTGGAATTATCTGGCGGCGACTCAGACTCATCTGTGTCCGCTAAAGCCAAAGAGCTGCAAAAGGCGTACCGCGCTCAATTTGCTCTCAGCGTTTATGAGCTCGGCGTCAGCCATCTTAATGGCTGGGGTATCGAGCAGGACAAGACTCTTGCGCTGCGATGTTTTGAAACTGCAGGTCGCTGGGGAGACGCCGACGCCCTTGCTGAAACGGGTTACTGTTACGCCGAAGGGGTTGGCTGCAAGAAAGACTTGAAGAAGGCGGCCAAGTTCTATCGCGAGGCCGAGGCCAAGGGAATGAGCATGGTCGGAAACAGCTGGTGAGTCTAACGCTAAGTTCCTCTTCCAATCTGGTACTAATTTGATAATGGCAGGATTTATAAGGACAAGTATATGTCAGATGATGGGCCCGAGACCCGGTCTCGTGGCCGACAGTCAAATACCCCGGAAAAGAAGGGGCGCAGCAAATCGCGAACTCGCAGCTTGTTCCAGCGCAAAAAGGCCCACGCCGCCGAAGCATAAGTGGTTTGTTTTCGTGTTTCTTGGTTGCATGATTGCATTGGGAAAAGGCGATATCATAGACGACGTCAAGCAGAAACGCTTGGGGTTGTCGTCGGTTCATTTGTTCTTGCATATTCATTTTCTTATGATTTCTCTTTGTTTTCCCCATTTTTTCCCCCACTATTTTCTTCATCTCTTGGACGTTCTATGAGCAGACTTGAGCGAGTTCCCTCCATTTCACCTTGACGATCATTTTTACTTAATTTTTTTACATTCCCCTTTTCTGATCGCAAGGCTTGCTTTTTTTCTTCTTTTCTTTCGCTTTGTATTGCGGGCATCAATTTTCGCTTCTTGGATACCCTTCATTCACCTAATCACTGTGTGATGTCATGCTTCTATTCTGATATCTGTTCCTCAGCTGGACGATGCTGTCCCTTCTTTCTTTTCTTCTGTCCCTTTTCCTTTCTACTCAGCTTCCCTGTGGCGGAATCAAATGATTCGTTGGCTCCCTTAGCTACCTAAATGATCCTGACGAAATCCTACATTACTCGAACCGTATCCCGTAACACTGGCTCATAGTGGATATTTTTAGTGGCCGCGGCTTTGGACTTAATAGGGGTCTTTGCACCTCTTGACAGTTGGGTGGCATGATGCCTGTGTAGCACAAGTGGCGCTGGTTCCAGAAGTGAAGACGCCCACCAACTGGGCCATGCGTTGGTGTTCGTTCCATTCGTATTCCACGGCGATTCCGCCGTTCGTTGCAGTGACAATCCGGGGTTGGCGACGGTCAGTCGGGTCTTCCCGCAGAGTTCGAGTCTGGCCGAGTCAGAGTCACGGGGTCGTCCACTCGTGTTGAAATTGGTCGAACTCTTCTTCCCGCCGACTCCACAATAATTCGATTCCAGGTCTCAGATTTCTCTAAACGAGATAACCTCTCGAGCGTTCCTGGCCTGGTGTGATTCGCCCGCGTCGATCGAGAGTTTCGAGACCGCCTTAGCGAGCAGCGCCATCGAGCTAGTAACGCACCACCATATTAATCAACCGCAGGCCTGAGGTCGCAGTGGTTCCCCCCTTCAGTGCTAGCAGCAGTCCGCCACTGGTCAGCACGGAGGATTGGCCAGAAACAGTCAAAGAGGTCTGACTTTGGCAGGGTCACACTGACACTGGCGCTCGTTGCACGGCTGGCGACTTCGACCAGTGAGTTAGCGCTCTCTGCGACTGGACAGTTGAGGAAGCCAACCCTGGTCCAGGCGTTGCCGAGTCGCCGGTCGCCACTCCAACTTCAGTCGCGCGGTGTTCGCGAGCACATCCCATTCGCTTCCAGTTGCAAGGCCCGTCTGCTCCAGGGCTCCTGGGAAGCTCCGTCGGAATTGCCTGGAGTTTGGTGGACGCCAGTTTCACTCCCGCAACAATCCGCTCCATGCCTTCGTCCAATGGCCGGCCAGGCATGGGGCCAAGCACGGATCACCATGGGGTAATTTGGGGAACAATATTGGGTTGTTCAATGTCGTGTTCCATCCTTCTCGACATGCAGCGGCAGCTGTCTTCCCATCCTTTGTAACTTTGCCTTAGTGCCCCTGCGCCGCCAATGGATGCTTCCTTGCAGGGGATGGCTTGCTTTTCTTTTTGACACACCTCGGCTCATCTGCGCTTCTGTCGGCCGTTGTTTCATGATGCCCGTTGCATGGGGGTGCTTAATGGATGCATGTCAAGTCGATCTCCGGTACCAGACAGGCTCTGTTTCGACGGATTGCTCGAGGCTCACAGAGGCTTTATATTGTCGCCTCTGCTCTTTGAACCCGAAGATCAAACAGGAAGATTCGCCGGCATCGCCGTGGTACTAGCCCCTCCCCCCATTTCCCGTAGTCGAGAATAATAAGATCATGTCACTACTTTCCGGAATGCCCAGCTTGATTCCTGGGCATCATCGAACCCTTGTCCAGATCCACAAGCAAAGACCCGCGGTGCTTGATGATTCTCTCATGCCAGTGGCCACATGTGATCGCCTCAGGCCCCTCTGCAAGGATAGATAAAATGCTTAGGGATCCATCCGGCGTTGCTAGCCAAATTTTCGTATCTTCCAAGCGTTGTGGTCGACCTTCTTTTTCCCTCTGCTCAAGTAATCCTCTTATTGCAGTCCTCGTGATTGGGACAGCACCGAGGTCTTCACTTCACTTCACTTCACTTCCTGCCAGTCGTTCCCGCTTCTTAATTCCTTCGTTTCCTTTTCTCTCGTTTATTTTACGCGGATTTTCCGGGGAAGTTCCAGCTCAGTGGTGAGACTGGTATCTGAGTTGCTTACTGTATGTTCTCTTTTCCTTCACGCACTCGAGAATCAACAATCCTCACAAGTCCCTAGTGAAACATTTAGCTATTGTACTGTCCCAGGAAGCACCCTTCACGCCATTAGACGCATACCGGCAGTATAATATGTCTGACAAAGCCGCTGTCGAAGAAGTCCCTTTGGGGACTACCGCGAAGCCCAGCTTCCTGGCTCGTGTGAAGGCGCATTTTAAGAAATGGTGGTGGGCTCACCTCATCGCCCTGGCCGTGATTGTTCTGGTCATTGCTCTCCCTCTGTAAGTTTACCAACAGGGACCGAAAAGTACCTTGGCGAAGAAAAGAAAACAAGCAATGGCTCAATTAACAATGTGTCGGACAGTGTTTATGTCGGCTACCCGAGAATCGCCCAGGGTGATATCAATGACTCTACCCTTGATGTGACATCCATGGAGATTAGCGACCCCAGCCCCGATGGATTCCACCTCAACCAGAAACAGGTCATCGGAAGCGGCAGTACATTCAAGCCCAAGCTCTTCAGCTTTGACGCCGACGTCAGCCTCCTGGGCTCCTCTAAGTTTGCCAAGGTCACCGTCCCGGAGGTCCAGGGTAGAGACGGGTATGTGGTGGATATCGACCAGTGGGTTGACTTGAGCAGTGTTGAAGATTTCGAGGCTTTCTCAATTGCGGTGATGATGAACGAGGAGTTCAAGCTCAATATTTACGGCGAACCGCGTCTGAAGCTCGGCGCGCTGCCCACCATCGACATTGATTACAACAAGACGATCACCATGAAGGGTAAGACTAGAAAGGCCTAGATGTTTTGCTATTCGGGTATTTACTAACCACGACTAGGACTTAACAAGCTTAATGGCTTCAAGATCGAGAAACTGGGATTGAACACCGATCTCGGCCAGGGAAGAAATGCTGAAGGCACTGTGCTTATTCCTAATCCATCCGTTCTGACACTCACCATGGTACGAGTTGATTTTCTGCTGTTTTGTGCCTTCACTTGCTGACTTGTGGCGTTAGGGCAATCTTACTTTGGACGTCTCATCCAACGGCACCAAACTTGGGCAGTCGTTCTTGGACGATCTGGTGCTTCGTCCCGGTGACAACCATGTCCCCATGACTTCCTTTTTAAACATTTCCACCCTGGCCGGCCTTCTTCCGGGCGACGGCATTATGCCTCTGACGATTGTTGGCAATTCCAGTGTATACAACGGAGAACCTATCTCATACTTCACGAAGGCGTTGCAGGCAAACACGCTTAACACCAACGTGAACCTGAGCGCGGTTCTCGGCTGAGAGCCAGGCCAGACCAGGGCGGGTTGGTTCGTCGTGTATGGATATTTTTCTGAATGGTTGCTTTTCATCTGCCAATATCCGCTTTTTCTTCTCTATATCTTTGTTTCTTTGTTATAATAATGTTCCGATATGACCGGATGGATCAGATACCATTATGAAGTTGCGATCCCGAGGGATCTATTCAATTCTGTTATTATATCTTCCTCTCCGTGTAGCCGTGACTACTATCGATGAATACAACGGCGGTCTATCTCCGATATATCGGGGTGGGTTGTTATCTTCACCTAGCGACTGATAAGAACTTCGCGATGACTCCAAGAAGCTCTTCTACTTTCCCTTGGCGGCCCACTTGGTGTTTGCTCACCATCCAACGGCTTGGTCTATCGCAGCTCTCAGTCCCCTCAGCTTACTCTATCGTTACGGGGGCGATAAGGTAACGGCCGGTATACCCTCAAATTGTTCTCCACCGCGTCGAGCTCCGACTACTGCGAGCCGTAAATATAAAGGTCTTTTGGAGCCCGTCAGTATGGAACTACTACTTATACCGAATCAATTCCTTTATTTGTTTTTCTCTCCTGGATAATTTTCGTTAATGCTATTTTACGCTATGGGTGTCCGGCTTAGAACTCTCGCAGTGGCTGCTCTGGCTACTACCAGCAACGCATCTCCTCTTATATTTCCTCGAGATGATTCGAGCTCAAACATCAGTTACGCTTTCACCAACTCCAATGGCCTAAATTTCACTCAGATGAACACCAGCCTACCCAATGTGACTATATTCGCAACTGGTATGTTACCTTTCTCTATGTAACCTCTCCCTCTTCGCAAACTAACACTCAACATAGGAGGTACAATCGCGGGCTCCTCAGCCGACAACACCGCAACAACGGGCTACCAAGCCGGCGCCCTAGGAATCCAATCCCTCATCGACGCCGTCCCCGAAATGCTCGATGTCGCCAACGTGGCCGGTGTCCAAGTCGCCAACGTCGCCAGCGGCGACGTCTCCTCCTCTATCCTACTCAGCATGGCGCACCGCCTCAACAAAGTCGTCTGCAACGACCCAACGATGGCCGGCGCAGTCGTCACCCACGGCACCGATACCCTCGAGGAAACCGCCTTCTTCCTCGACGCAACAGTCACCTGCGGCAAACCCATTGTAATCGTCGGTGCAATGCGTCCCGCAACAGCCATCTCCGCCGACGGGCCCTTCAACCTTCTCCAATCCGTGACGGTGGCTGCGAGATCTGAGGCAAGGAATCGGGGGGCTTTGGTCGTCATGAACGACCGAATTGCGTCGGCTTATTATGTCTCCAAGACGAATGCGAACACAATGGATACGTTCAAGGCCGTTGAGATGGGATATCTCGGTGCTATTGTCTCGAATACGCCTTATTTCTTCTACCCGCCTGTGCTGCCGACGGGGAAGACGGCGATCGATGTATCGGGTGTCACCTCTATCCCGCGCGTGGATATCCTGTACTCGTACCAGGATATGAGCAACGATACGCTCTTCTCTGCCGTCGAGAATGGTGCAAAGGGTGTTGTTGTATGTACCCTTCTTATCCTTCGACCTACCCTCCTATATCTCTCTTCAATTATTAGCCCTATACTAACGAAATTTGCCCTTAACAGATCGCAGGCTCAGGAGCTGGCGCCGTCAACACCGTCTCCTCGACTGCCATTTCGTCTCTCGTAACAAAGGACCACTTCCCCATCGTCCAGAGCACCCGCACTGGCAACGGTGAGGTTCCATATTCCGAGTCCGGTGGTATCTCAAGCGGGTTCTTAAGCCCGCCGAAGGCACGTATCTTGCTCGGACTACTGCTGGCGAAGGGACAAAAGGTTGAGGAAATCAGGGCGGCCTTTGGGAAAGTCGGTGTCTGATTTTGATCATTGAGCCATTTTTTTGTGTACGATCTGTCGAATACAGAAAATCTATGTATGCCGCTCTAGTATGACCGTTATGGGTTTGACGAGGGAGGGCTTGACATTCATATTTGTTCTGGAAGCTTAAATATTAGACTTAATCGGAATTTTTAGCAAGCACTCACTTTTATGATAATGAAAGATGACACCAGCATCAGACAATATTGCGCCCGCTATGCCTGAGCGAGTGAGCAGCCGCCCAACCACTGATAACGACACTATTGCAGGAATGAGGTGACTTCTGAGTTCGACGATTGCGACACATACCTGGGTACTGAGGATCTTTGCCGGGAAACCAAGAGAAACGATTTGGTCCTGTCTCAAATAGCGGCAATTTCTTGTTTTTGCGCTATTTTGGTTCTCTTCGCTGATTATTATTGGGCTAGATAAGTACCCTGCGGTCCTGGAGGATTCTCGGCCGGTTCTCAGCAGAATGCCTATAAGAACACAACATACCTCTTATCGGGTGCTACGGGAGGATCCTGCAAGCTTATCATTTCATTAACTCATCATTCTCTTGGTCGAATTGTATATGAATAATAGGACCTCCCCTCGATGTTACATTTGACGCTCGCAACCACTGAGAACCAAACCAACAAAGAATAAAAAATCAATAGAAGCCACCCTTTTTAGCTCCCTTATCTCGCACCGTTTCGTCGCTACTTCACAAAAGGTTCACTGATTTACATATCGTGCAGAGTGTTGTACCCGGTTTCGATGAGACTCCGTGGGCCTCGAGCATCCCCACCGATATGCCAATAAAAGAGCCCTCCTAGACGTTCCCGTGTTACGAATTTCGCCTTTTGCTCTACCGTCTGTGGCGTGTCGTACGTTACAAACCCGCCGTCCCCTCCGACACAGAACGCTGCCGCCACCTCGTTGTCATGATATTCCATCGCTCCCGGCCGTGGGAGTTCGCTGTAATCGAATACCCCATCTTCCCCACCGCAGCCTACATACCGTTGTCCGATGTTATTGCTGCCGAGGAACGACCGACCATAGGCGGGGATACCGAGGAGCAGTTTCTTGGGATGGACGCCCTTTCCTAAGAAATACTCCACAGCAGATTGACATGATATCCCCGACCCATAGGTATGACTATACAGCTGGGCGTGGTGTCCGGTCTCGGCCCCCCATGGGCCAGCGAAATCGTAACCCATGACATTGATCATGTCGACATATTTTTGCGCTTTCTTGAGGTCAATGTGCTGGAGTGCCCATTGTCCTGCTGGAAGACAGGTTGCCAATACATATTGCGCCGCTGGGAAGTAGTCTCGCAGTCTAGAAAGGAAACGGATGTAGTCATGTCCCTGCTGCGAGTCTGCCGGATGTTCCCAGTCCACTTTTATCGCGAATGTCAGTACAATACGAGGCCATCAGAGCAGAGCGTACCATCGATGCCATCAAGGCCGAATTGATCCACTAGTTGCCGGGCAGACTGAGCGAATGTTTCTGTGCGAGACTTGCTGCGGGCCACCGCGGCGAAGTTTTCGCTGCCTTTCCCACCCCCGCCAATCGAGAGTACAAGTTTCATTTTGGAATATTGTTGCTTGAGCTGTGCGAATGCCCGGAGACAACCGTTTGTGCCATCCACAGGCATTTGTGTATCGGCCCACTCATCGCTCAGCTATTACAACAACCCCCTAGTCAGCAAGATTTCATCACGATACAGCGACGACCCTAAACTGTGAACTTGAGTAAGGGGAATTTACATAAACCGTGCCATCTTCCCTGACCCTAAATAAAGCAAACAAAGCTTGGTTAACAATCCAGTTCTACAACTGTGGGTTCGGCATCCTGAGGAGGTGCATGACTAGTATGTACCAGGCAAACGCGTAGAATATATGAGAGACGAATCCCAATCTGAGCGACGACGGGGGCTGCTTGCGATATATGCGCCAATTCGGATAGTAGGCGGCGTTCAGAAAGAATGGGATTTCTGAGGAGCTGCCACTGGAGCGTTCTGCGGCTTTGCGGCGCCAGTGGGGGAAGATGGAGCCGGAGGAAAACATGGGTATAGCGGCGAGAAGCGCACGCAATCAATGTGGCTAACAAAGGGGTATAAACAGAAGACTATATAAAAGTCCAGATACAGAAAAGCGAGGGTAAGAAAAAAGGGCGACGATGGTGAAGAGCAGAAGAGCAGTTGCTCGATTAAGAACTGCGTCACGTGTGGGATGTTTGGTGACTTCAGTTCCAGCTTCGACAGTCCAAAGCTGGCTGGAGCTTCAGTTGTTTGTACAGGTTAATCCTGCGAATTGGAGCAGGCTTGATTCAAAGGCTATTTTTGCTTTTGCTTTAGCAACCGCGGGGGGGAAACCACATTAGAAAGCACGGCCCTCGATTGGACTTTGAGAGATGGCAACTGGGGCTCTTTCCAAGGGCTATGACTATGGATTCATCGCACACTAACTCCGACTGAGATCGGGCGGCCTTTTTTTTTTTTTTTTTTTTTGGCTGCCATCTGCGCCTCAGCAGGCCGTGAGCATGTCTTCCCCACCTCTAAAGACCGCCTCAGGTTGGGGGTGACGCCAGCTCGCTACGGACATACCTTGCGCTCATTACTGCGAGGTTCCAGTCCAGTCGATATGCAGATCGCAGACCGAAGACTCCGCATTTCCTAATGCAACCATAATGGGAGGAGGGAGAGGCAGATGTGTGTGTGAAAGGGTCATCAGACTGCCCGTCGACCGAGTCAAAACACGAGTGTTATTAATGCCAAAAAGCACAAGGCCCAAACACTACACTATAGTGGATTCACCCCCGCCTTCGGTTCGCCCGGCTATTTTTGTCGTAAACTCGCGGCCCCGTTTCCTTTTTTAATCTACAACAAATTTAACATCCAGGATATCGACCGTGATGCTCGCCATTGGATGCACTGGGAGCGCTGTCCATCTCGTCTGCCCGCCGAAAATGTAAGCTGGTGCAATTTGGCAACGAGTGGCTGGTTGGAAGGACCTTTCACCCAAGGGCCACCAGTGAGACGCGAATGTTATTAGTATTGTGGCGAGAATACTATGAAGTATAGCTTCGACTTAGCCTCACTCGAAGACCCAGGCGCCACTCAGTGGATCACGATCGAGATTCTCTTCTGACTTATCCTCGGGGGGCGAAGCTTGGTCTGGACGGAGCAGCGAAAGTGGGGGAACAACTACAAACTGCCAGGAATAGAGCGTGAAAACAGGAAAGATGATGAATTCTTGATCCTCGCCCGAGTCAATCGAATTGGGCAAGAACAACGCCTTCAGAAACTGGGGGATCGCCTTGCTCCCCTGATGCCTTTGCCTCGGCAATTTGCTTTTTCTCTCTTGCGCCTCAGGGTCTGAAAACTGAAAAGTCAACTCGAGGCTTTTGGGCATGCGTTTGCTGGCGCTTTGTGTGACCTGTCTCATGTTTTGCGGAGAGCATTCTCATCCCCGCAATGGCATATCCTGGGACTCGAGACATCCAAGACTAAAAATCATATGCGTGCCCATAGAAGCGAAAGCTGACACTGGAGGTTTGGGGCAAAAGAACAAGTAATGCGTCCAACGTGCTCGGTACATATATCACTTCCTGACCAGGACCCTCTTAGCCGACACAATTCGAATCATGCTATCCGTACACCGGTGTACAAACAAAACCGGAGCCCTATGATTTTCCTACTAGCGCCTCCCAGGTTCGATGTAGTTGTAGAATCAGGCGCCCTTGGTATTGAAACAATGGTCAACATGACCATGCCCATACCGAAATTACTATCCCAGAGCCCAGACTAGCACATCACTGGAATGCAGGAGGAGAAGTGACAGTGACCTCCTGAGAGGAGTCGTAATACGGATGAATCCTTGCTGGCTGCTGAAGATGTTGCGCCCGGTAAACTTGCCAACTACAGATTTGAGGGTGCATGCAATTACGTGATGAAACAATAGACATGGACGGGCTATTATTATTTGCAGCAACTGCAGTCTCCTTATATTTCCAAGTGTGTCATGCCATAACTTCAATGTAAACATTCAAATTGCTGGCCTGAGGACCACATGTGTGCACGTGATTCAAGTGCGGAACGATGACAAAGCCATGATTTGCACCACCGCTTTCCATATTTGTAAGCCTTTCTCGTTCTGCCTGGAAGCTCCTTCGAGGTCGTCGCGAAGTTCTCTTGTTCATGACCTTCGAGCAGCTCAGTGCCTTTCATTACACTTGTGTCTTTCCTTGTGACACAGTCACTTAACACATCCACCTCCAGAGCACCATGGCTGCAGATGTTAGCTATGCTGCATCTCAAATTGTGTCCACAGATCGCACCCGTGACCCGGACTCCGATCAGTTCTCCTTTGTTCCCTTCTTACGCAAGAACTATGGCTTCGGCCTCGTCAGCGACGTCCCTGTATGCAAGGCTTACAGCGAAGGGCATTGCCCATTGGGCCCTGCTTGCCCCGATCGGCACCCGACCCCTTCACGAGTAACCACGTCGACGACCACGGCCTCCGGGTTAGCGCCATCAACCACTCACGGATCCCTTGTCTGCAAGCACTTTCTCAAGGGCCTCTGCAAAAAGGGTATCAAGTGCGAATATCTTCACGAATACAACCTTCGGCGCATGCCGGAATGTCAGTCTTTCTCCCGGTCCGGATACTGCCCAAACGGGGATGACTGCTTGTACCAGCACGTACGCGAGCAGGCGCGCCTCCCTCCATGCGAACACTACGACCAGGGATTCTGTCCGCTCGGTCCTATATGTGCGAAGCGACATGTCCGTCGGCGTCTTTGTCAATACTACCTTGCTGGGTTCTGTCCCGAGGGCGCTTCTTGCGCGGACGCCCATCCGCGATGGTCTGAGAACTTGCCCAAGCCATCGATACGAGTGGAGAAGACAGAAGAGGAGCTAGAGAATGAGAGGAACTTAATTCGCGAAGAACAGGAGCGGGAGCGAGAAAGAGAGCGAGAATGGAGGAGCGAACGTGGTCGTGGTGGATTTGGAATGCGCGGCCGGTATCGTGGCAGAGGGCGAGGGTAAATCCAACCGATATGACGGCGGAAGCTTACATCTATACATCTACATACATCAAGGTCCATGAAGGCTGGAGAATCGTCAGTCAGAAATTGACCGATTGTCGCTCTCGGTTGATCGACTTACCCAGGAGTATTCCATCGATACGTGTCTCCGAACTGCCGCACCATGTGCGCCATATGCGCCAAATCCAAACAACCTACTCAAACCACGGGGTCTGAATGACGACAAATGTCAGACACGCAAGCGGGTTTGAAATATACAGAAGCAAACTCTGGCAGAGGGACGGATATTCACGACTTTTGATTCGATTCATTCGCCCTTATCAAACTTTAAGGTCTGATGTCATGATAACTGATTCCACATGTACACTTGCAGTTGGAATTGTTTACTCTAGATAGTTGTTGTAAATACATAGGGGCCAATGGTCACCAACAATACGAGTATATTAATTTGAACTATTCCCTAAGTAGTGCAGCCACTAGTAGTCATTTTTGAGGGCGTACGAAGGGGCCAAGTATAGCATAGTAATAAGTAGCGGTGTGCAAAGGCCCAGGTTCAAGGGCTGCTACTCCGAGTAGAAGAAACCCTCCAGGTGCATTCATCTTCCACTTCGGTCCTGGAGGTCCATAAACGCACGCAAGCAATTGTGGCAAACGAAAAGGCTGGTGGATCACCACGAGGCCAGAACATGCGATTGAGACTACAAGTAAAGATTTTACTCCGTAAATCCGAAGACAGTTCCATTTCCATGAAGCCGGCTATTTTTGCTGAAAACCCGAGATTAGAACCATGTCGAGAAGCTGGCGGGCATTTGTCAAGTCTGTGTCAGACTGAGCTAACAAGAGGCATGTGGGGGAGACCCGCGGAACGTATGGTTGGGCCAATCAGCAGCAGGCGGGCCGCATCTGTAATCGATGACAAAATGGAAAGCTTCCCATTTACGACATAACTAATCCCCTCCTGACCTCTTATAAAAGGCACCTGCTCATCCAATTCTTCGGACTCTTTTTTAACTTAGACCATTATCACTTTATCATCCTTCCTTACAGCTCCTTTAGCCCTTTCGAGGTCATAAACCGTCGCAATGGCTCCCAAGGTTGCTATCGTCTTTGTACGTACCCCGCATGATTCTCCTGCACGAAAAACTGCCAAAAACACCATCTAATGCTCATGTTTCGTCTAGTACTCTATGTACGGCCACATTGAGAAGCTGGCCCAGGCCGAACTCAAGGGTATCCAGGCTGCTGGTGGCTCCGCCGACCTCTACCAGTATGTCCATGCCCCGCACCACCACCAAACCCTATCAAAGCTTACAATACGTCATTAGGATCCCTGAGACCCTCCCCCAGGAGGTCCTCGACAAGATGCACGCTCCCAAGAAGTCTTCCGTCCCCGTCTTGGAGAAGCCCGAGCAGCTCCTTGACTACGATGCTGTCCTCTTCGGTATCCCCACCCGTTACGGTAACTTCCCTGCTCAGTGGAAGGCCTTCTGGGACCGTACTGGCGGTATCTGGGCCACCGGTGGCTTCTACGGCCGCTACGCCGGTCTCTTCGTCTCCACTGGTACCCTTGGAGGTGGACAGGAATCTACCGCTCTCGCCTCGATGAGCACCCTCTCCCACCACGGTTTCATCTACGTGCCCCTTGGCTACAAGACTGCCTTCCCTCTCCTTTCCAACCTCGACGAGGTCCACGGTGGTAGCGCCTGGGGTGCTGGTACCTTCGCTGTATGTCTATCTTGCTCAGAGAAATGGCTCAAGGGAATTATGGACTGACCTTTTGTTTTATAGGGTGCCGATGGCTCTCGCCAGCCCACTCCTCTCGAGCTCCAGATCGCCGAGACCCAGGGCAAGTCCTTCTGGGACCACGTTTCCCGTGTTAACTTCGCGTGACTGCATGGCAGCAGCGAGAACAAGTCTGAGGCACAACCTGCTCAACAGCAAAAGGAAACAAAGGCAGCACCCCAGAATGAAACTCAGCAGCAGGGTTCCCAAGCAGCGAACGCAGAGAGGGATAGTGAAGGCGGCCCTTGCGGGCTTCCTAAGAAGTGTAACATTCTCTGATCGACTCGCTTATATACCCCTGGTTGTTTTGTCCGTTTAACGTTGTCGTCTTTGTCCTTGAGCTACGAGAAGACTTGATGATTAATGATAAAGTTTATATAAAGAAACTAATTAGAAAATAATTCAAATCTTTTCTATTAATTTGCTCCGTTTGCGTATAGATTCGTGAAACGCTATATTGACACAACAGTACAGTATACTACATCGCGAAAAAAAAAAAAAAAAAAATAACAGTATCTATAAAAATTTGCCCTTAGAAAACCTTGACCCAAAATCCGCAGCTTTACTCATCATCTCCCTCCGTTGCGCATGCGTCAGCTTCGAGGAAAGCGCCATATCCTTCTCCTTATCAAAAGCCCTCTGACTAGGATCATCCTCTTCCTCCCCGTCCTTCCCCTTCTCCTTTTCCTTCCTCTTCTTCTCCTCAACCAAGGAGCCCCCCTCATCTTTCCTCACCCGCTCATTATACTTCTGCACCTTCTCCCTCATAGCCTGCGTAGCCTTATCATCGGCACCCGCCCCAGCAGACAAAACACCACCAGCCCCAGGAGCAGAGATACCCATTGCCTGATCCTGTAACCTCCTCATTTTCTCCTCCGGCGTCTCAGTCCACGAACTATCCACCCCTCCTCCCCCAGCCGGCGCATTCCCAACCCGCGGCCCGCTCTGAAACTTCCTGTTCCGTAGTTTCGTAGGATCAACGCGCGACCGATCCGAATCACCTGTGGGCGGCGCAAGCATCCAAGCATCCCGCTTCAGCACGGGTTTCGCTTCTTGCGTCTCCTCCGTGCTTAAAGGCGGGGTTGTGGATTTGGGGTTTGTTTGCTGCTGCGCTTGTGGAATTGACCCTTCCGGCGGCGGGAGGCTGGGACCGAAGTCATCGTCGTCCGAGTCCGAGTCTGAATTTGAGTTGTCGCTGTCATTGTTGGAGGTTGGTGGCGGGAGTGATGGGCCGATGACTTTGCGGCGCTTGTCGGCGGTGTTTTCTGTGTCTTGGGTAGCGGCTTCGGGGACCACAGAGGGCCCGAGTTTTCGTTTTGACGGGTTGTCCATGGTGTAGGTGCGTATTGTGAGTGTGAGGTAGAGATGTGGAGAGGAAGTATATGTCGGGTTGGAGACGATGGATTGAAGGATGATTTTGGTGCAAACAGATCAAACATATAGTTGACTTCCTGATTAGGCAATTGATCAATGCGCTGAGGACGGCGCCTCACCCCAAGTTTATATGGTACTTAAGCGGGATGAAACGCATTAATCGGGCCATTTAAGTGCTACTGCAACTCCCATTTCATTCATGTAATCAAGGCGAACCATCTATTCATATACATCGAGCCATCCACTCGGCCAGATATACTAACCTAAGACACTACCTAGAGCCGCTCTATAACCTTGACCATTATCTTATCTAAAACCGTAGCCTAATACCTAACGGGGCTCCTCTAAATGACAGATGTCATAACCATTCGGTCCAGTGAACTAAGAGCGATACATGTTCGAACGGGCATGGTCAAGGGTGGCCTGTCGGATCAATATCGGTTACCGGTGCGGATAGGATGGATGCGCAGGTGCGGCGGCTCGGAGAACATCGACCGGTCACCTTAGACTAGCTCCCTTGAACCTCTTAGCAAGTTGTTCACTTTCAGATTTGGGAGACTCAGGCCTTGAGGAGGAAAGGTAACGTTTTCCGGGCTGGGGCACAGGGCGTGAAGAATCCAGCCAGGGACGCTTGGGGGGCCGCTCACCGCTTTCCTGAAGAATTGCCATTAATGTTGCCCAACCGGGGGTATTGATGAGCTGAAGGCCATCTGTGGGATTCCGGGTTGTAGCTACACGGCAGAGGAGTGCTTCCTCGTCCTAATTTTTTGGTGATGTGCGGTTAGTTGACGTTTCTCGGAGCGGCCCGAGCGATCCGATGATAGAACTTACCTTGCTGAAAGTAGACAAGGAGCGAAGGAAGCATAGCAGATGGAAGTCGGACACCGCACGGATTGACCTATCTGGGTCGTGGGACACTAATTTTCGAGCTAGACTGTGCAATTCCTGCCCCTCGCCAATAACCTCACGGTTCTCAATCGGGTATGTGCTGTCAATGAAAAGTGGTTTGGATTCCGTGGGGAAACCGTGGGTCAGAGTAACCAAAAGATACTCGACCGGGAAGCTTGGTTTTGCGTTTACCTGCGCGGATACTCCGTATTCGTTGATCTTCCGATAGAAGACCTCGGGTATGTACCGCGATTTGTTGTCGCCATCCTCCTCTGATTGTACTAGCATCACCGATGGTTCGGCGGATGGCTCAATTATATTGGCCCTGACCATCTCCACTGCTGAGACCGAGGCCTGGTAAGAGCTGATGGTGATAGCCCCCTCATCATCCCCACTAACAACACAAGTCACAAAGTTGGATCCAAAATGGCCGGTTCGGCTCCACCTCGTTGTCTTGGGGTGCTGTGTTTGTAAACGTGACGCAAACGCAATTTCCAGAGAAGAAAGGTAGTACGAGTCAATATGTCGTTTGCAGATCACGGTACCATCGCCTCGCCCGGAATCGAGCAGGTCAGTATAAATGACTCCAACCTTTTCAAGACCGCAGAGGTGTGCAACTTCGTCCACTTCCTTTTCTTTCTCCCAATCGTGAAGTGTAACCCCATCAACTTCATCCACTTGAGGTGGCTCATAGATTGCCTGTACGACAGCCTTAACTCCAAGGGGCACCTCTGTGTATTCTTCGAATGTACCATAAAGGTATCCAAGGCGCTGGGTGCCCGACTTGCGCCAGAAGTCAAGCAATGAATTGATGAGATCAGGTGTGGAAAATTCTACATGGTCAACCATGCGATATTCTTGAGGTTGCAGACTGATTGCACTTGGCTGACATTTGGTACAGATTCCTTCTGGCCAGGGCGGATGGCCAGAGGGGCAATCTGGTCTTACCCGGTAGTATGGCTCATTTAGGGGAGGCATGAAGGAGCTCCCGAGTTCGGGTTTATTCGTTGCAGCATTGATTTTGCGCAAGTATGAGTGAAATGACAGGTGTTTGATCTTCTTCTCTCCAAGATATTTCGGGTCGTAAGGTTCAAGTGGCATGCAGTAATCGCACATGCCCTTTCCACTGTGTTTGCACATCTTGTTGTCACGGGGTCGATGGATTTTCCCATCCTTCTTTTCCAGGCGGTCGTCAAGAGCTGACTGTCGAACTGCTTCCCAAGGGTTCTTGACGGTAACAGAGGCGGTGCTGGACGGTAATCGAGAACTGTCTGGAGCTACGGGGGCTCCATTCAGACGTCGTGCAGATGATCCTGCAGAAACTCCTGCAGAAACTCCATTGCTGGCGCCATCTTGAAGATCATGCTTTGATTGGTATCCGACGTAGAGTTTGTCACCATGCCTAGATATCCAACGTTAGAGATTGTTTGCCGCAGCGTTATTGCTGTTGCTAACTTTAATCCAACTTGCTCAAAAGAGACTCCATCCAACGTTTCCAGAAGTCGCTCATCACCGGAAGCACCAATAGGCTTGTTAGAGAGCCTAATCGAGGAAGGTTGGACATCGGAGGGGAGGTGTTCCAGAATCTAAAGCTCAAATCAGTGTCTGTCCGCCCACCATATTGATATAATGGCAAGAAGAATAAAATATAAAGATAGTATATAAGTCATACCTTTGCTTGGAGAGAGGGGAACAAATCTTGCGGGTTGACGTTCAACCGAAACTGACCGTTCCGGCTCTCGAATCTCAGAATGATCGTGCGGGACGCCATGACAGCTTGACGGTGATAGACTGGCGGATTTGGACGTGTCTAAAGGCAGAAATCAAAACCGTAGGTGTGAGTTCATTCCGATAAGGATGACAGTTTCCGAGATAGAAAGGAGTGGGAAGGGAAGGCAAAAGAAGATAGTTGAAAGATAAAGTCAGGTCAGCGGCTCTGTGTGGCACTTCAGTCCATGTCGTAATGCCCCAGTACCTACTATATTCTGCCGGTCATATGTGACCGCCTATATAACCGCCTGCTAGTTACAATGATCCATGGACATTCTCCATCTCAAATTCTTAATTAAACAAACTCGAGTTCTCTAACTTTAAGTAAGCGATGGAAGTTCGACACGCGGAACGTTGTTGCTATCTCTGTGGGAAGTGCCACGTGCCACGAGCCCGGTACCTCAGTTTGTTTACTCGCTAGGCGATTTCGAAGACTCGAAGAGCAACGGCCATGAAAACAATATGATCGATTATTGACATCATCCTAGTGATCAAAGTTTCGCTCTTGTATGCATGGCCGAAAAGAATATCAACGAACTCTCAAGGTCAAGGCGGCAAGCAAGCAGGCGGCGGACGTTGAGCCACGTACAATATCAATCAATTGGTAGTAATTATTGACTCATAGCATAAAGTACAATAACAAGCAAGATATACACACGAGAAACTAATAAATCATTCTTCCGACACCATCGCTCTCAGCCTATCCTCAAGCAACCGCCTCCCTTCCGTGGTCTTCCACACCTCGTGTGGCGCATCCTTGACAATATCCCAATTTTTGAGATTCTTCGTGATGCTAGTCAGATCCTCCTGCTTATCAGCCCACCTATCACTCTTCTTCACTTCGTCCCCAGAACTAATAACCATCAACGGTGTTTCCGCCATCTGAACATGCCGCGCAGCTTGGATTTCAGATGAGGTCAAGGACTCGGCGACTAGATTCTCCTGGAGCTTCGCACGGATGAATTTGCCCGTTTGATAGGCACTGCGGCCGAACACACGGTCCTCGCGCGTACGATGCCTGAAGATAGCGCCGAATATACGGTCCAGACCTAGCGGTGAAAGGATGCCGCGGACCCATAGAGCGAAGCCGTGGCCCGGATCGCCGATGTCGGATAGGTAGTCTTCGTGCAACGGATCGATTAAGAAGATGCCGTTGACCTCGAGTAGGTGGCGACTCGCGAAGATCCGGTTGTATATACTTCCCACGCCTGCAGAGACGAGAACCCAGGGTCCTTCTTCACCAGCCAATGCGAGCGCCTCTGAGAGTGCATCTGAGGCCATTCCAGCTGAGAACGGGGAAGGAGCATTGTCAGACCACCCAATCCCTGGTCTATCCCAATAGCAGTAGCGGGATATAGCACCCTTTTGCTGAAGCTCGTCGATGAATGGCTGAAGAGTATGTTCGACAGGCCCTTCACCACCTTCGACGAGAACGGTTGGTGTTGAATCGTCATCGGTCGAGTTTCCTACACAGTCAAGATGTACCTGGTAGTTGTTACCGGTGACGTAGAATTTCTGCCCTGGGGGTTGGAGGGTGGCGTCTCGCGCTCGGAGCGCTAGTGTGATCATGAAGAGCACGGAAATTATGGCTATAATGGCCATGAAGAGAGTCTCAGCTAGCACCGCAAGCCATTCTCGTAGAGACCGGCGGGTCTCCTCACGGCCTGTGAGCCGCTCTTCCTCCTCTCGTTTACCCCACGCGACGAAACGGTTCTGCATAATGTTATAGACCGCGACAAGAGTCGCCCAGACAACAGTAGCTATTCCAACCCAGCCTTCCTCCAGTCGTATGTGTGGCACTGCGACTGTTATGCACATGTCGATGAACAAGAATAGGGCGAGCACGAGTCCCCATACTGTCATCGGCTTCGAGGGGACGGCAAAGAAGATAAGCCCGAATAAAAGGTATCCAACGGTTAACGTAGTGTAGGCAAAGGCGAAGAAACCGGATCCGCGAGTGTGTAAAGCCGGTGCACTGACGAAGAGGGATACAAGCAGGAATGTCCACCAGACGAAGCTGACGGCGAGGAAAGTAGAGGTGAGACCCCGTAGAGCTCGAACGCTCCAGAGGTTGTAAGGAGAGACCTAAAGTACGAATTAATTTCAATCGCAGTACATAAATAAAAATCCAGGAGCTCGTGAACATACAGCAGGGTC
The DNA here is from genome assembly GCF_001890125.1 of Aspergillus versicolor CBS 583.65. Lineage (NCBI taxonomy): Eukaryota > Fungi > Ascomycota > Eurotiomycetes > Eurotiales > Aspergillaceae > Aspergillus > Aspergillus versicolor. The sequence goes on along the minus strand of NW_024467524.1, from coordinate 1,446,377 downwards.
ATCAGGACTCAAGTACCGCTCGGTCTCGCGTGGGAGAAGTCGAGTTCTCTCATCTGGAGCCGGATACCGTTCCCGATCCTCTCCCTCTTGATGCTCATCTTCTCGATTCTCATGCGTCTGTCGTTTAAAAATATTAACCATAATGCCGGATATATACAGCTTGATTATCTCACGGTCTGGAGGAGGTGGCCAGGAGACTGGAATTTCCCAGTTTATAAACCCGCGGCGATCAAGGTGGTGTTGACGTCATTGCAGCAACATTGCTGAGAACCATCCATGGAAGATTGTGTATCATGATCGGTTGTTTATACCACCATGTTGTCCATTAGTTGGAATAACTCCATCAATATATAGAAGAGGAGCTGCTTTGGAGTAGTGCGCACATCCGAGCTGGACGTGAAAGATCGACCCGTGTATGTAGACAGTAGAGAGAACGGGTGGGGTTGACCAAGCTACTGAAGCTTTCCCCCACCACAAAGCAGCCGACATCTCCATTCCTCGCCTGCTTTATATCATTCCAGACACTATACCGACATTACCTGTAGAAAAAACTATGAGCGACCTGCAAAAGTCCTTCGCGAAGTCGAAACTAGCCAAGCTACCCCCAGAGCCCCCTCCCATTCCCGAGACGCTTGCCGAGGAGGACGGCGAGTCTTCAGCTTCCTCAACAGATACAGTGACTCCCTCACCAACCAAACAGCTATTTGCCAGACCGGGAGGCCGTCGAGGGTGCGTACGCCTTATTTTCTTACGTTCTGCGACGACATATACGATCTGAGACTAATGCAAGGCACAACGAGCAAGATAGATCATCAACATCCCTCGAATGGACCGACTTCTTTGCCCAGGAGCTCTACCTCTCACGAACAATTAATGATATTGACATCGTGCACCATGCATATATTACTCCACCGACAGGCTCAGCTCCACTATTCGTCATGCACCACGGTGCCGGTTCGTCTGGCCTTTCCTTCGCAACCTGCGCCGCAGAGATTCGCAAGATCCTCCCGAACGCCGGTATACTTTCTCCCGATGCTCGGGACCATGGCAGTACATCTGTAACCAGGGCAAGTGAAGTCGGGGATGCCGAACCGGCGAAGGTCCAGCTTGATCTGAGCTTGGATACATTAAACCAAGACCTCCTCTTCGTTATCCGTGAAACGCAGGCCAAGATGGGCTGGGAGGCTCTGCCAGACATCGTCCTTGTCGGACACAGTTTGGGAGGTGCGGTTATCACGGACGTTGCGAAAAAAGGTGAACTCGGTGCCAAGTTACTAGCATATGCTGTTTTGGATGTTGTCGAAGGTACCTTATAATCTCACCCTGATCATTAGGGCCTGGCTGCTAACAGTCAACAGGATCCGCAATGGACGCGCTCCAAAGTATGGAAACATATCTCTCAACCCGGCCATCACGCTTCCCATCTGTAGCTTCCGCGATAGAATGGCAGTACGTTTCTCCACTCCAGTCTACAAAGCCTTGCTAACAATTGCCTACACAGCACACGATCGCGCACACTCCGCAATAGAACCTCCGCCCGCGTTTCTGTCCCATCCCTTATCTACCATGAAGACACACCCACAGACCCAGCAAAACCCTGGATCTGGCGTACTAACCTCGCCGAAACGAAGCCCTTTTGGGAAGACTGGTTTGTCGGGTTGAGTCGGAAATTCCTGGAGGCTCGCGGAGGGAAACTCCTGCTTTTAGCTGGCACTGATAGACTGGATAAAGAGTTGATGATTGGCCAGATGCAAGGTCTGCTCTTAGTTTTCCCCTCTCCCATCTTCCTTCCAAACTCAAGAGAAGAGTTGCGCATACTAATTGTTGAATGTGCAGGGAAATACCAACTCCAAGTCTTCCCAGACGCAGGTCACTTTATCCAAGAGGATCTACCTGCCAGGACAGCGCAGATTCTTGTCGATTTTTACAAGCGGAATGATCGCAGTGCACTAGTTCTTCCTCCCAAGGTAGCCGATATGCAGGCATCCGCAGCAATGAAAAAAGGAACAGTCACTGGCTTACCTTCGGAGAAACCCGAGGGTGGGAGTACAGGTTCTTTTAAACGGTCTTAATTGACAAGCCTCATATCTTACACATATAATATTATACCGGGTACGGTGAAGCTGGTCTTCGGTACATGTAATAAACGAAGAGAGCGATTAAGAAGAGAATTTTATATCTCAAATTCACGATTCATTATGCCTTGAAAGCTGCTTGCTAGTAGTTACGTGATAGTAATATCCAACCACCCCGAAGGAATTAAAAAACACCAATGCCCTCTTCAACCCAGCCGGGACGCCGTCAGGTTGACCTGCCAAAAGCCCATGCAAAACGGATTATCCCCCTCACAGGAAGTGTGATGTGAGGCATAACCTAAGGAAAATAGTTCGAAAAGAGACGCGCGTAGACGTAAAAAGAAATGGGTATCCGGCGCTCTAGATGTGCGCTCAAATTTCCTCGTGAAAGACTTTGTTCAATCAGGGAAGATAAGCGCCGCCAGCAATAATCAGGTTCATGTTGGTGAATTTCACCTTATACACGGGACTCTTCTTGGTTGGGAAGGCACTGATCTGGTCTGGCGAGACGACAACGTCTTTGCCCTTTTTCTTTCCATGGCCCATTCCGGGGCCGACAGCGCTTGAAGTCTGTGCGGCATTCGCGGTACCGGACGCCCCATCAATCTTCGTGCCTGCGCCGCCTTCGCCAACGACTCGGCCCTGGGATGAGTCCTGTGCTGGGCCGGTGACATCCCATACGCGGACTGTGCCGTCTGCGCCGCCGGAGACGAGAACGTTCGATTCTACGCTCCAGCTGAGGGACCATATTCCTCCCTTCCCGTGGCCGCGCATGCGTTTGAGGAGGCGGCCGGGTCCTAGGTCCCATAGCAAAATGGAACCGTGGTCATCTGCCGATGCGAGGGTTCTGCCGTCACGGCTACAGGCGAGTGCTGTGATGTTGCCGGTGTGGCCGGTGAACATACGGACTGCATTACCAGTTGTTACGGCCCACATACGTACTGTATGGTCGGAGCTACCGGTGAAGATGTAAGCGGAGTTTGGATGGAAGCAGACGCAGTCAACGTCGTCATCGTGGCCGACAAAAATGCGCTGTTGACGAATATGGTCTGTCACCCAGAGACGGGCTGTTTTGTCGTGACCTCCAGAAACGAAGTAGTGGCCGAAGGGACCCCACTGGAGATCCCATACTGGTTGATCATGACCCTTGTACACAACCATGCATTGCCATAGGTCGAGGGACCAGAGTCGAATGGTTCTGTCAGCAGAGGATGAAAGCAACCAGCGGGCATTTGTTGGCGCAACGGCATTTTCGGTGGGGGTTGCAGATGGGGCAAAAGAGACTGCGTATATTGGCCCTGAGTGTCCGATTAGACGGCGTGAATTCGTTGGGTGGTCGTCCACATTGTCATCTGCTGAGGTGATCTTCTTTCCGTCTAGACTCCAAACGCGGATGTATGACTCCTGCATACCAGCTGCAACGAGTAGATTGTCATCCGAAAAGTCTAGACAATTGACCCTGAATCAAGTTAGTAAGATAAAATCTTAAACTGGAGTTCTCGAACTAACCCATCGTAGGTGTTGTGAAAAGTGAACATGCAAACACTAACGGCAGGACCGACACCCCCGGTCCTAGATTCAATTCGGAACCTATCACGGTTCTCTTTGACTTTCTGCACCTCGATGGCCACATCGCGGGCAGTCGATGGAGGATATGGAATATCGGCGCGAGTCGGAGCTTCGTCGTCATCCTCTTTTTTGATCATTTGGTCAAGCTCCTGCACTAGAGTGCTTTGACCAGGAGCTGGCGGAGTCTTTGCGTCTTCGTCTGCGAGCTCCGCACGCACATCACCTTCGAGATCCTGCTCCATGGAAAGTTTCGCTAGTTTGAGTCGGGGCAAAGTACCAGCCATCGCAGGATTATCACCGGTGTATGCGGAGCCAGGGTGATGACCCGGAATACCCTCGTCTTCGGTGGGGAAACTCTGCCCCATACCAGCTTGGGTGAGCATCGCCGCAAAGCTGAACCTATCATCGGCGGCTCGCTCTTTGGTGATAATGGTACAAAAGCTGCTTAAAATCGCCGACATGACCGAACCACCTTCTTTCTGCTTGCTTTCAAGGAATTGCATCAAGCTGCCAAAGGCAGGATTGCTGAGCACTAGGCGATACTTGTTGCCACGGTATAATTTGGCAATCGAATTATCTTGAACATGTTCGGGCAGGCTGATGGGCTCCAAGGCCCGCACATCCTCCGTATGCTCTGGCAAAAACAGATTTTTGTTGGCCTCAAAGAACTGCTTAGACTCAGGTGTGTATGAAGAGGTCACCATATTCAAGAAAGAATAAACAAAAAGTGGCCATAGTACACGTCTCAGTTCCGGCTGTGGAAGTATTAGCATATCGCAAAGGCACTAAGAATGAGGTCGCACCTTATACAGGTCTAGATTATCTTCAACCCAGACCTTGAGCAAATCTAGTGAACAGAATTAGCGTTGTCTAAAGAGGGTAAAAGAGCTGTTAACCATCTTACCAAAACCAATCCTGTACTTAGGACGAGCATCTTCTCCCAAGGGAGGCAATGGCCTGCCATCTATCTCTTGATTCGCAGACTCCATACGAAGCATGGCCTCCGTCCGACTGTACCCCTTCTTAGCGAGGTAGTCGATGACCTGAGGAAGTCAGCAAGACATTAATAAACACCGAGCCGACAGATGCAATGGCTAATCTTAAATTCCAAGCAAACAAATGCCAAACAGCAAGCTGGAGAAGGTGCTCACAATTTGGTTCAGGTTTTGTTGCGACATCGCTCCGCTGGGTGGAGGAGGAGCAGGACCCGGAGTTGGCGCTCCAACAGGTGTTGAAACCATTTGCTGTTGATGGGAAGGCATCGATACACCAGCACCGGGGCCCATACTCCCACTTCGCGGAGCAGGGCTCGGGGCCCCGCCAGGCGCAGACATGTTCACTCGCCCTGAGGCGCTCTCAGCCTACCTAGCCTATTAGGTGTGAGAGATTAGGCCCTAAAAGCGACGCGACTGGTATGCTGAGGCGCAAGGACGCAGAAGCGATGATGTCTATCCAAGACGTCTTTTTGATTTGATAGAAGTTGAACGAAGGTCAGTCTGTGTTTATGTAAGCATGGCTCCCCGAAACCATCACGTGACTTTCTATCACTTAGTTCGGGAATACAACCATGACGATCCATCTTCCCCAGTAATTCCTTATAAATCTTCCAACACAAAGCCAGAACGGCTTTAGATGAGGCGGCAGAAATATGGCTGAAGAAAACGGCACCGAGAAACCAGTTCAGGTTTTCAATTCGGCCGACCGCATTCGCCAATTAAATGAAATTGACAAGGTACGACCGACTCGGAACTGCGACTTGAATTTCCAGATGCTCATTCCAACGCTGATTCAAGAGTTCTCTACTAACTACTAATTAACTTTATAGGATGTAGCCAAATTAATTCACTCTGCTGGCCTTGCAATACAAGCACTCACAAATGCGAGATCCAACGACCCCTCATCCGCGGACAACTCGATTGATTCACATAAAGCTCGCTTCAAGGAAGCTACATCACAATACTTCGCACTCCTCTCGTCAATTGATGTTCGACTCCGCCGCCAGGTCTACGCACTGGAAGAAGCTTCAATTCTAGCCCCAGACTCGTCTTCTAAGACCGGCGACCTCTCTGGCTCGGCTGCAACCGCAGCAGGCGCGTCCAATCCATTGGACGTTAGCTGGTTGAACAGTAGGAAAGATACTGTGGGTAAAGAGAAGGAGGCGGAGCTATGGGCGGCTGCGAGACAATTCGTTGAGCGAATTAATCAGGCACATCCTGGCGGACAGACCGGGGTGAAGGGAGAAGGAGGCCAGGAGAGCATGGGGGTGGATTGATTTCTCTCCTCTGGTTATGATGAGCAGGCGTTTTATCAAATTTTCACGGAGAGAGGATACCCCGGTCATAGCCAGGCGCTGTTTTGCATGGCTTGCAGGAGCGATCCCTTTTACTTTTACCGTCCCCTTCTATTGGATGAGCGCATTGCGACCGGTACTGGATAACCGAACTCCTTTTATGATACCCGAATTCGAATGCACTGCTATAAACACTGTCTGTACAAATTACGAAGCGCCTTTGTGGATCGTAGATCGACTTTAATTGCACACAGACCGAGGATGTACCTACAAGGACTAGCCCCGCACCCGCAGGATACGCAAAAATAACTACTGATATTTGAAACAATCGCTATAACCACCGAACCCAAGATCCTGCCTACCGCTGCAGTCCTCGGAGCATCTCCTGTTGGGTGGCCCTGTCTCTATTGGTTTCCGACAGTGGTCCAACGCCTAGGTAAACGGTTAGCTTTTAGAACCAAAACCTCAGGATCGAATAAAAGCAAGACTTACTCCTGAGTTCGCCAACAACATCCTTAGCTTTACCAAAGTAGACCTCCTCTGCAAGTGCCACAAGTTAGCAAGGATCCTTATTTACCTGCGGTGGGCACCCCTTCAGAAGGAGAATATTTGGAGCACATACGCAGCAAATTCCTCATTTTCAATTCCATATCTTCCACCAGTTTCCCGACGTTGGCGACATGGCTTGCATCAGAGTCAACGGGCAAATCGACCTCGATCTGTCGGGTCATGTTCCCACTCAGGTCCATCTCACCAAGAGCTTCGGTTTCGTTGGAGAGGTGAAGAATCACTGTACTGGTCAGTTTGTAGTGAGCCTGACGTGCTCGATCGGTCGCTTCGAATACATGGATGCTGTCCCACTCGCCGGAGTGCTTGCCGCCTGGAGATACCCCTGTTCGTGGGCATATATCATCAGTACCGGAGCATCATAGACACGGGAGATTATCACTCCCTGTAATGCAAGACATCATTGCGATTAAAACGTACCCTTCTTCAAGAGAATAACGCCGGCAAACCCATCATCCAAATCCCAGAAGTAGACACTTCCAACACCACCCTCGTAGTAGAGTTCCCGGTAAACATCGAACGCTTCGTTCGCGGCAACCTCCAGCCTTCTCACTCTCTCGCTCGGTACTGTGCCATCGTCGAGCGGTGGGTCGAATTCATTGCTCCAGGGAGATCTGTAGCTGTCGCCATCACGGTTGTAATCGCAGAGGAGGTAATCCCGCTTCGTCTTGGGGCAGCGACGGATCTCGAGCGGCTGGTCGACGGAGGACAGGAGGTCTTCGGTAAGGTCTGGGATAATGGACGTAATGGCCTGTAGATTTTGCTTTGTATCGCGGGGGTTCAACCGCCGGAGAAGGTCGCTGCAGGAAGCATTGGTGTCAGTGGTAGGCTGCAGGCGGGGTTGGGCTTGGGGTAGGAATCACCCCCCGTTGGCATCTTCGAGAGAGGAGAGGCGGATTGGAGGAGAGAATCAATTTTACTGGGTTAAGGTACTTACAGCGCACTATCGAATTGAGCATCTGCCATTGTTATGGAATTCTGGAGAGTGTAGCTGAGTTCTGATGATGTTTACTGCTTGCTTCGGAGGTGTCCCTGAAGGCGGACGGGAGGTGCGTGGGCGCAGCAGTCTGACGTGTGTACCTATTAGGAGCTCCACACCTCTCCCCGCTAAAGCTACTGTCCCAAGTATGGATCTCATCAAGTATTGTTTTTTATATGTAGAGAGCCTAAAAGCCCTTTAAATTATACTGGCCTATCATTACTCATCACTGTCATAATCAAAAATAGCCCTCCGTTTCTGAATAGATCCGCGTCCGGCGTCCGGCGTAAGCAAAGAATTGGGATCAGGCAAGTCAAACTCGTCTTCAAGAGTGACAAGCTCACTGACCCTACGTGGAGGCTGAAACGGCTTCGGGCGCTGACGGCCCTCAGGTGCTGAGAACAGCTTGCTCGGGGATGGGAGATCTAAATCGGTATCCTCATCTTCAGAGACCCCCGGCAAAGGGTGGGGTCTAGTAGGCTTCGAGTTAATTTTGGTTGAGTGCCGACGTGGTCCACCCGTTGAAGACTTGCCAGGGAGAAGAGAGTCTTCGGAGGATAGTTTCGACTCGCGAGCTATTACTTCTTTGAAACGATCCTCACAGTCTGCCCCGACTTGGTTCATTCGCTGCAGTGCGCCGATGACACGCCGGGTGAGGGAGCTGTGTCTCACCATCTTAGTTGGTCGCTGGACTGACTGAAGTTGCGGGAAAGCATCACTCCGAGGATAGCGGATGAACTGTGGACTTGTTCCTCCTACATCCTGGTAGTTCTGCTTGAGTTCCTTTTGCTGAGTTGGAGTGAGCAGGACATCGTCGACGTCTGGAACTAGAACAGGCTCTGGTGTCGGTATCCGGGGTTTAGGTTTCTCCTTCGGTTTCTCCTTGGGTTTTGATTTCGGCTTCGATGTCCCTGTCAGGGTCGCTGCCGTCGTGAACCCTGTTTGGACGTTATCGGGCATGTGGAATTGCTTCGGAGGCTTCTTCGGGAGTCGTCCTTTGCGTTTCTTAGGCTCTGGTAGATCTCCGGCTTCATTCTCATCCGGTATATCGATATGTCGTTTATCCGGGGTAGGTTTCATGCCACTCGGTAGGATGCGCGGAGATCTATCATCGTGGAAAGTGAACTGTGTGCCGCTTGCTATCAATTGCTGCATCTTTTCGTAGTTGTCTTTCGCTTTGAGATAATTCTCCTCTTCCTTTCCTTGCATCAGGAGAAGGGTAATGTTACCGGCTCTTTTTCGACCTGTCCGTCCCATGCGTTGCAGCATGCGGATGGGAGAGGCGGAAGAATCGTAGCAAACAATGAGGTCGACTTCCCCAATATCCAACCCTTCTTCACCAATTGAAGTCGCCACGATGGTATTGTAAGTTCCTTTCTTGAATTTTTGGACAATATCAAGTTGGGTCTTCTGACCCATTCCCTCTGATCCCTTGGCGCTGCTCTGCCCAACAAAAACGTGAGGTCGAATCATGGGTTCATATCTCTTTAACACCCTTGTCACTTCTTCAGCGCTGTCTCGAAAATGCACGAAAATCATGACTCTGGTAGCTGTCTGGTTATCGCCGGTAGCCGTATGGGAACCTTCACCAGAATCCATAAAGTGGTTCAAGACAACCTGCTTTAGGTATTCTAACTTTGGATGGCCAATAAACTCAGGGTTCTTGGTCCATGGGCTGAGGTAGTTCATGAGCTTCTTGAAATGCTCGTCTTGTACGATCTGACGCTGGTACTTTCCACCTTTCTGTCCATCAGTATTAGATTGGAAGTGTAGTAGATGGCGATATAACGGAGTGATTCCATGATATTTGAGCAGATCGATACCGTGCGCCATACTCGCGAGAACAGTGAAGATCGCATTGACCTTTCCCTTCAGACCAAAGTTTGCATTCCTTCCAGCATCAGACATCATCCACTGCTGTCTCGCCTTGGTAAGTCCGTATGGTGTTAATGCCATCGGATCCCGCCCCCAAAAAGCATTCAGGGTACGGAGCTGATCGACAAGTGGTTGTAATGTGCTACTCAAAAGGTCCATGCATAGAATCATTTCATCCGAGTTCTGGAATGTTTGGATATCGGTGTTCCTGGCGTGCACATACTCTCGGATATCGAGTGACTGCTCCGTACGGATTTCTACCCTCGAAATATCAAGTCCATCAACAACAGCTTGCACCGATTCGACTGTGGAACCGGGTGTTGCGGTTAAAGCTAAGACGCGAAAGCTCTGGTTGAACCGCCGGAGAAACTTGACCACTTCCACATAGGCATAGCCACCAGTAGCGCGATGGGCCTCGTCAACAACAAGTAACACAATCCGTTTTGGGTCGGCGATCCCTGATTTGAGGTCGTTGGTTAAAGTCTGGGGAGTCATAAAAAAGACCCGCTTCGCCTTCCATTCCTCTGCACGAACCCCAGGCGGAGCTTCGCCTGTGAGCATGGTTGTCTGTGAGCGCGGAATACCCGCAATTTGTAGACATGCAGATATCTGTTGAGCTACCAGCGGTTTCGTAGGAGCAACGAATATAATTTGAGCATCTCGAGTCCAACGTAGCCAATTGAGCATAACAGTGGCAGCGATAAAGGTCTTCCCCAGGCCAGTAGGCAGAGCTACGAGCAAGTTATGAAACAGGCCTTTTTGAGTGATATTGAACTGGTAGTCGCGAGTCTTGCCCAGGTTTGTGGGATATATCCATGTCTCCAAGGAGTCTTGATTGAGTTTGTGTTGAGTTGGAGGCTCAACCTTATCTGGCGGGGATATCATCTGTTCACCACGTGGGGGCTGGCTTGCCGGACTTCGAGCAGCTATATCAAATAAGGTCGTTTGACGCACGCCTAATGGACGCATCCGAGCCTCGGATGTGGCCCAAGGTACTTGTGGCGTTTGCCTTGTCGGCGGTGATAAAGATAGATCCGAATCGAAAGCATCGTCCGGGATGTCATCAAAGAGATCTGCCGACTCGGCTGTGTTGGGCGCTGTGGCAGACTCAAGGTCTTTTGAAGCGGCCGAGCTAGTATCCCTTGTATTTTCCTCTTCAAATGACTGCAGAGATGCCTCGATCGCAGCTTTTAAGCCTTCATCGTCATCGCCATAGTCGTGCTCCCGGCCGGGCTCCTCAGCTTGAAGCTCGGCGTCGGCTGTGTCAACGACCGGAGGTGGTGGAGGGACGGGATCAGGTTTCTTCCATCGAGGGCCACGAATCATCTCAGGTGGTGACGGGGGTTGGGTTAACTGCGTGACGAATATGTTGTCCCGTATGCTGCTTTGCTTCGAAACGAACGTCTTATATTTGGACTTCTGCTCCCCTGGATCGTCTCGGGAATAGAAAGATGATTGCCGCGAAGAACGTCGGCGGTGCTCATCGTCATCGCTGTAGGAATCAGACTGGGATCCGAAGCTCTCGTTGTTACTCTCGTCACTGTCGGTTCTCCGGCGCGACCGCTCGCTTCGAGAACTCACACGGCGTCGTTTTGCTGATCTCGGGGAGTCATCGTCGCGGACCACAAAATCGTCCAGGTCATCGTCCAAGTAGTCGGAGGAGCCTCCATCAAGGTCGGACATGTCGGGTTGCGGCGTCTCCCATGAGGACAACTTAGAGTGGCAGATGAAGAGAACGCGACGCGAGGCATCACGAAACCACGTGACTATATTATGCCTCAGGCTGAAAGACCGTTATTTCGGGCCAATCGGGAGGGCGAGCTTCGATGAGATAAAAGCGGACTCATTTTAGTGCAATCGGGGTTTGCTTATCAGTTTGAAACCGGTCCAGAACTCCAGAAGGGACTTTGTTATTATTATGGGTCCACTACTCGAGCGCCCCCCGGATTTCCCTCCGTCTCGAGTGTTGACTCTCTGGAAGCTTCTCGTCCACTCGCAAAACCCAAGCAGGGCAATCTCTCATTTGTGGCCAATCTGACCCCTCACACCAGAGGAAGAACTAAATAAATGACCAGCTAATCCCAAACGGTGCTACAGCCAGGCGACCTTGATCGAGCAACTCCGCCCGAACCAGGGAATTGATCGGTGCCACAGCTCCTCGCCTGGTGAAACTCAGCTAATAGCAGGCCGCCATGAGGGACAAGTCTGTCGGGGGTTTCAATCATAGCACCAAAAAAAGTCCCTGAAGCTGTCTGATTCACGCTCGAATTGCCGGAGCCTGTCTCGTGTTGCACCAGCTGCCAATGCTGCAGTAGCCTGCGCTTTGTTCTTTTGCTTTTTTGCCCCCGGTTGTTTTCTTCCTCTTTTGTTATTTCTTCTCCTCTTCCTCTTCTTCTTTTCTCTCCATCGTCTTTCGTTTGATCTCTCTGCCAGCTTCTTTCCTTTGACGAATCTTTTCATTAGAACCATCACGTCTGTCGTTTCTGACTTGTCAAAATGAAGTTCACTCTTGTTGCTCTGACCTCGCTGCTCGCTCTGGCTGCTGCCCAGGACTCGTCCTCGAGCACCAGCGACGCACCGGCGACCACCCACAGCCCAACTCCCCAGGAGACGTGCTTGCTTGCCTGTACGTGTCGTGGCCTCCGTTGCAACATGGCCATATACTGACTATCCCAGGTGACGAGAAGGACGCCTGCTGCAGAGCCAAGTGCATGAACGTGCCCTGCCCTAGCGACCAGCAGGCCAACGACACCAACTCTTGCGTTTCCAAGTGTGACCAGGGTGACGGCTCTGAGGCCGATGCCAAGGCCTATGCTGAATGCCAGGCCAAGTGCATTACCACCACTTTCTTCCCCGCGTCTGCGAGCGCAACCGACTCTGCTTCCAGCACCAGCAGTGGTGAATCGAGCGCCACCACAACCGGCAGCTCTGACGATGACAGCGACAGCGACTCCAACAACGATTCGGAAGGTATGTTTTCAAGGGCTGTTCCCCTGGCCAATCTGGACTGACTTGGTTTGTAGACTCCGACTCCGCCAGCGGCTCTGAATCCGGCTCTCCTAGCCCGACCGACTCTGGAGATGAACCCGATGAGTCCAACGCTGCTGCCAAGCTCGGCGCATCCGCTGCTGGCCTGGCTAGCTTCCTTATCGCTGCCTGGGCTCTGTAAGCAGCTCCTCCCAGCGCATTGGGTTACACGCATGATGTGAAAATGCAGTGTGACTAGGTACATGAGAGACGGTGGATGCGATTTGTTTACCGGCTACTTACATAGTCTTTACTTCTCTGTTACTGTAATAATCATCTGAGCTTCGATACCATAATACTTATTTGAACAAGTTGTCTGTCCGATTCTCGCAGTCTTCAATTGGGTTAAACCCTTATTCAAGTTCGCGTCGTAAATTCGCCAAGTTGGGTTTCAGGATACACATCCATGCCGATCAGCGGTGTCATCTCTGCGATCTCTCCATAACGTTCACCCCTTTGTCCCCCCACATGGGTGTCTCCAGCCTTGCACCCACAGTCCCACTCCAGTCCCTTTCTCATTTCGTATTAAGGTTCTCCCTTGCAATTTCCAGTCGAACGCCCTCCAATTCTCTTTGAACCGCCCAGGAACCTTATGATCGATAGTCGGCGTCCCAAGCAAAGCCAGAGCAGGGCAGACGAAGGCCAATTCCTTTTCGAACCCGATTTCATCACCTGTGCCGTCCATAAATAGTCAATTGAGCTCCTTACCTCAAGCTAGCGAAGCCTCTTCTCCGACAGTCCTACTGGTGCTACAGTTCGGCTTTTTCCGACACACGCGAGTTGGCGCCACTCTTCGCTGTACATTTACTCTATAGGGAGTATTCCATGTTTCCTGGTAAGAACTCGAAACGCCCAGCTTTCTCGTGTTATCCGGAAGCGCACCCTTTCTTGGAACAATGACATGACTTGCCTAAACAAAAACTCATATTCGCGCCTCCATCCAGACTGGATGGTCCCGGACTCGAGTTACCTGTCAAACTCTTAAACATCAACTCAACTCATGGTCACTTTATCTCCTTTCAACCCGCCATACATGCAAATTCCTGGATAATCTTATTATCGCAAAACTCATGCACTTTCATCCCACTTTCGCGTCCTCCATACTGACAGTATTAACCTGGGCAAATTCCACATGTGGCTCTGCCTGCGACGCCACTGCCTTCTCTGGGCCTCACACTCACCGTCGACAGCACTGGAAGCCTGAGGGAGAGCCCTACGGGGAGTGACCGTGCGCTGCCAAACAGTGACCCGGTAGAGTATGCGGCTGATGGCCCTCCACATCTCAGGATTGGTCTGGATTACAGTACCTTGCCAGGGTTCAGAAACAACACACGATGACCCAACGTCACGACCTAAGCATGCTTTACTAACATGTTTAGAATGTAATATTTAGGGGCGTAAAAAGACCAGCTGTCCTAATTATTTTGGTGTTTCAGATAGTATTATAAACTAAACACCAAAATATGAGGCAGAGACTAACTTCTTTGACACGCCGCCACTCCCTTTGATCAATGGCGCTCTCAGCGCATGCAGTTGACCGAGTAAGGATAGCAACCTGTTTTTATTGTCTACAAAAAAAGACCCAGTGTCCTGTAAATAACGGGAAGCTATACCCTGACGTTGCCAGCGGCTAAACACTACACACAAGACCTAACTCCTGGCCAGGCTACGGTAGCAAATCCGCAGCAAGTCGTTTTTCTTCATACAAAGTCTTTGGATTATTTAGTTCTGAAACAACTAGAACATGGAAGTCAGAGCTCATGCGCGGGATACCTACCAGAGAGTTGAGGGGAAGTAAAAGGCTATACCAGTATAGCCCACGTACGAGGCACGCTATACCCGATCTAGTAATTCATCGTCACCAGCGTAGACTACAGAGTCTGTACTTGTTCGCCTTATCCTACTCCGTACACAAGTCCCTACTTGACCTGTTACCTAGGCACTTAGGCATCCATCTCCAGGTTGCACACATCTACCTGCCTTAACCTCCCACGTAATCGAGCCCCTGCAATTGGATTCCGCATAAATAAAGATCTCACTCCCATCACACTCGCCCGCCCGCCCACAGCAAAAGAAACAGCAAAATGTCTCAACCCTCACAACCACACCAGCTCATAGCCTCAATCTCGGAATTTGTCACAGAATGCATGAAAGACTTCGATCCCAGCCACAACCCCCAACACATCCAACGCGTCGTGAACCTCGCCCTGCGAATCCTGAGGTCCGAAAAAGCAGAGACAAAGGCAGGGGCCCGAATCGATGAGCTCACTGTGCATCTAGCAGCCCTGCTGCACGATATCAGCGATAGAAAGTATCTTCCCAAAGAGGATCCAGCGGGGTCGGACAATACGGCAATCCCGCCGCATAAACTAGTGGAGCATATTCTGCGCACGCATGGAGCGGATCCAGCTCTCGCGGGCAGGGTGCAGACAATTGTCTCGCATGTCTCGTATACGACTGAGTGCAAGGACCCCGGGGCTGTTAAAAGGTTGATTGAGGAGGAGGGGTACGTTGAGCTGGCGATTGTGCAGGATGCAGATCGGCTGGATGCCCTTGGTGCGGTGGGTATTGGGCGGTGTTTTAGTTTCCTTGGGGCGAAGGGGAGGGATATGCTCAAGGAAGGGGAGTTGTGGGAGATGGAAAATTCGATCCGGCATTTTGGTGAGAAGTTGGAGAAGCTGGAGGGGATGATGAAGACGGGGACAGGGAGGAAAATGGCGAGGGTGAGGACGGAGAGATTGGCCGAGTTTCGGAGATGGTGGGAGGAAGAGATTGAGGAGGCTTCTGTTTAAGTATACGCTACAATTGTTATGATATAGTAAATAAATGTATATTGGAGCATTTCTTGTCTATTCTCACTGGGTATGTAACATGCGCACCAAAACAATCAGAAAACCGAAGGAATGCAAGGCTCGTCAGGCCAGTGTTGAATTTAACGCAAGTCACGCGCCGTATTAAAGGGTATGTGTCTGGTAGAACGGCAGATATGAGTGGTGTAAGTCAAATAAGCAATCCCCAACGCCAGCCCAATATAATATCTAATATTTGGATAAAGTTGGTATGAATATATTCCCGATATATGTCGTATACGATTCAACTCCTATCGAATATAGGCAAAGGATTAAACTCGATCAACGGCGAAATCCAGTACCTCACAATCGTCTTCGAAAAACCCGTCTTCGCCACCGGCGTGGAGCGGGGAGGATGAGTGCTTCTTCTTCCGCCGGGTAGTAATGACCACTTCTTCAACGTTGCCAGTGCTATTGCCCATGCTGATTAGATTCTCAATCCCCTCGCCCGATCCAGGCTGATGCTCATGCACAGCATTGTCGCCTTCGTCGTCGCTGCCGGTGCTGATTCGACGAACGTGTATCTTGGACACTGGCATACTGCCACCGAAAACCCATTGGCCATTGGGAACCGTATCCTTTGAGTCATCTGCTTCGCCCGTTTCAGAGTAAGTAAACAGGCTTACCCTCTGATCTGTATGGAAGGGCTGGTAGGGCGCATTGGTTTCTAGTTCTGCCTGGGAAAGTGGCTGGCACTTAAGCTTCGATGACGCAGACGGTCGCACGGTGGACAATGGCAGGGGTACAGACGCATGGACAACTAGTTCCGGATTGAAGTTGCTGATTGCCATAGGTCCACAAGGACTTGACAAGTTCGCAGGAAGCCGGAACTCAATTTCTTTACTTCCAACAACCGACTGTGGTTGTTTTGGTTTGTTAGAAGAAACCGAGCGTTTGATTCTGTGCAGTCGGAAGTAGCCATTTGATATCAGCGCTAAGAACGGTTGGCCCTTGTGGATAATCCAGGTGACACGGGATGCAGCAGGTTCGCGAGAAAAACCAGAAATGTGCAGTCGGTTTTCTCCCACATGTCGAAGAGTATTGACTGTTCCACTCGCGGCAGCTCCCATTGATTTGCTAAGGCCAGCAGCCGCTTTGCCACCCATCCCAGCAGCAGCAGGGATAGTAAATCCATTCATGGCGGGGAATGCAGCACCAGCAGATGGCGCACGGCCCCTGACAGCCTCGAATATGGGTTGGGTCTTACCCCCAACAAGTTTCATGGCCGTCGATAGCGCGTTCGTGTTTGTCGGACGCACAGCTAGGTCATCAGGAGGAGCATCATTTGTCGGCGGCTTTCCACGTGGAGGTCGAGCTCTGCGGAATGGAGGCCATTGAAAGGCACTTCTCGGGAGGTCAAAGACATGTACTGTTCCTTTGAGAGTAATCACAGCTAGGCGGTCTCCAGAAGGTGGGCACCAGATTACGTCCACGATATGCGACTCTGTCAATCGGGAGTACCGTGCGACTTGGCGCACACTTGCAGCTACTGCCGCTGAGTCCTCGGACAAGAAGAGTCCAGCGCGGCAATACTTTGCTTGCATTAGATCCCATATATATTGCACGTCTCCTTTTTTACTAGCTGTGAGGAGCATGAGACCACTAGGGGAGAATGACAGAAAACTGCAACCATTCGGCACTTGGAATGTGGCAGCAGGGCTGAACAGAATTGCATTCTTCGTGTCTCCCCCTTCGTCGAGCCTTCTGAGGTCTAGTATTGACACTAGATCTGGCTCGGCCGGCGAAGTAGTCTGAGTCTCTTGAGCATGTGTTGGTGGGAAAATGTTGTATCCCTGTTGCGGGAAGTCCGTAACTTGGGAGCGGCGCTGTTGGGAAGTTTGCTGCTGGTCTTTGTTCCAATAATTATTCCAGGCTTGCAAGCCCTGGTCGCTCATCCAGCGAGCTCCTCGCACAAACTCCTGTGTGACACCCCTAGCCATTTTGTCGAGAAAACTCTCACCCTCACCTACATCGGTGACGCAGGTAGTCGCCGGACGCGATGGAGGACTGCGAGTCTCAAGCCCAAAGACCTTCCCTTGTATCAAAGGTGCTGGTACTATTCCACCGAGGGATGCTCGATACGTAGATGATGGCGGTACAATTGCCAGCCATCTCCCCTTCAGTGCAAGAATTGGATTATCAAATTTGCCGATTGCATGAGGAGAGTCATTTCGAGACGCATCTGGGTCCGTTGAGCTCGATGAGGTGGAGTACCGCCTCGTTTCCCTCGACTGGACACTGGTCCAGGTTTTCCCTAGGCACTGGTACCTGCTCATACTATATATATAGACCTCTCCGCTCATACCAGACGCTAGGACAAGATAGCTACCGCTTGTGAGAAGCTTTAGATTTCCCGCAGGTGCCGGCGCAAAATTAGGGAGTCCAGGGATGTTCTCGAAGCATGGACTGGGTTTTGTGGTGAAAAGTGTTGCGATGTAATCACCCGTCCGAAGTGAGTATATCTCGACTCTTGTTTGGTAGAACCGGGTGTCGTCACGATTCAGGCGTTTATCAGCACTAGAGTAACGCCCCATGGGAACTGAAACGTCATTTGATTCAGAGCCAGCAGATGAAGCACGACCCTCATCGTCGGATGGAATACAAGGGCCATGAACGATAACTGCCACATGCGGCCGGGATGCTGAAGTTGAGTCATCGCCTGTCAGAATCTTTGCATCGACTACCCTGCCATTGATCCCATCCAAACGTCCAATCGGACGGGTCTTGCGGTCTTCGACAGCCAATACCTCCAAAGTACCATCGCTGCCGACAAGAAGAACACTGCCCGCCATACGTGACAATTTGAATGAAGGGCTGGAGATCGTATCGAACGCGCAGAATGAATACTGCGCCTCCATTGGGGACCGACTTTGACCGGAGGGTGATGGAATATCAATCTCAGGAGCTCGATAGAAGTGGGCCTGCGGTAAATGTGGTGGAGGTATCCGGTCACTAAAGGGAGTATTGACAGACTGGCTTTTGTGTCTATCCACCGACTGCTGACGCGAAAAGCCGCCGCTGGAGTAACCATTCCCGTAGCTGAGAGGCCTTGTCCTGGGTGGGGGAGAGGCGGAAGATGGATGGCTGAAACCACCCTTGTCCTGACTTGTTAGGAAACCACCAAAAGGGGACCCGCTGGCAAGGTCCTCCTCAAGACCTTCATTTGGCGGGCTCTTTCCGAACGGGATTGATCTAGCCCAACTATTCGTGCGGTACGCCAAGTCTTGCTCGGGGGTGTCCCTGAGCGTGTCCAGAGCATCGAGGACCGGCGACACAATCTTGGTATCAACTTGGGGCCCTGTAGGCGGATCAGGGTAGGAAGACGGCTCAACTTGTGAGGGCGGAGACCCGTCCAATCTAGGGGTAAGTTAGCAGCAGTCCTCTGGATCCAGCTCCAGGATGTAGAGCTGATGGGAGAACTTACAAATCTTCCACGGGTGCCTTTGGAGTCACTTTGGCAGCCTTGTTCTTCGCCTTGGAGCCGCTTTTTCCCTTTTTCTTGCTTTTCCCTCCGGTATCATTATCGGGCTTTGGGGGACTGGTAGCTTCCACAGGGTCTATGTCGCCCGGTAACCGGCTCTGCTGGCGAAACAAATCGTCCGAAGCTGCCGGGGGCATTCAAATGGATGAACTGCCTCGATGAGGCAGGGCGGTATCAGCAAGAACAGCCGCCCTCAATACCCCTGTAAGAGGGCCGAGAACGGGCGTTGATAAAACGAGCAGATTATTAGGAACTATGTGCTGCGACGGTCCCCTAATCGATGTGTACCTGTATATAGCGGAGCTGTCAGCATGAGTCATCACAGAACAGCAGGCGATGACGAGTATTAAGATATGCTAACCCTTCAAATGTAGTATAGAATAGGTCTCGGTTGTATAGTGACAGAAAGCGAGGTGATATTTATCAGTTGGAGGGGACAAGTCGAGATAGCAAGGTATCTCGACGGGGGAGCTCGGTGATACGCGTCGATCCGGGGAACGGGGACAAGGCGGAAGCTCAGCTTTAACCGGTGTGTCCACGCTTCACAAAACTAGCGGGAGAAAGTAATCGGGAGGTATATCCAAGATTCGCAAGCTGGTCAAATAGGCGAGATAGAGTAGCAAGTCGGGTTGTTGAAGGAAGGTGGGAAGTAGATAGCGATAGAGGGGCGATGATGGGGTCGGAGAGGGGGAGGGGAACCGGATCAGGTCAGGAGCATACAGGAGGTATTGGAAATGACATCGATGGTTTTGGTAGGCTGACTCAAAGTTGGGTTCGTAATTTTCCCACGACTCCCATCTTCAGGCAAAGACCTCATGTTAGTAACCCTTGGAGCCACTGCGCCTCCGTCTTTGTAGGCTCGGAACTCGCGCCAGCACCTGTTGTTGGGGGTTCCCAGAGGGGTTCCCATGACAGGGAGTAGCACGGCGATTGGCTGCGGGAGACGATATAATACAGGAACCTGACGGGTTGTAACATGACGCCAGCGCGAACAATGACAATACCTTTGTAATGGCGGCAGTTCGCCTTTGAGAGACGCTCGAGAAGATGTAAGGGACGCGGAGGCTTACTACTGCCAGCAGATCTAGGAAAAGAACACCCCGGTCTTTTGGGATTTGGACTGATGGCGCAGCTGCAGATGTGACTCCGTTTAGTATGTATGGAATACAGCCTGTTACACATGAGGGGTAAGAGTCTCTCAACCCTGAACTGGACGCATTCCCTAACGGCATCATCCGAATGCCATGGTTCCTGCCCATCCTCTCCTTGGTTCCACTTCAAATGTTCAGTTCGTCTGAAAGGCGACCGTTTCCAACCGTCCAGCAGCTGACAACAGTCTTACAAGCATCCCCGTGACCCAGGGTCACGAGGCATGATGCCATCAGCTTTCCAGGTCAGTGCCAGGGTCAACTGCAATGATGACGCTTATGATCGGGTCAAATCCTTATTCTGATCCTTTCTGGTCCGGGTTGGACTTGTTTGGGGACCCCTTGGTGCGTATCTGGAAGTTTAACGTTGTGTATCATAAGCTCTCCTTTCCCCCTTGGAGTAACTATACCCCAAACGGAAGATAAATTAAGGTAAAGATATCAAGAACAGCTTCCATCCGCTCAAGTATCACAGATCATTGCTCCGGCAAAGCGCGATTATAAGGTAATAAAGAACTATTGTTACAGGCTATCAAGTATAAACCCAGCACCCCCTGGGGCCTTGAAATATCATCCTATACACACCCTTCCACCATTCAGGATATCCATCTCTTCAAGTCTTCTTCTTCGCGGCAGCAGCCTTGGCCTTGGCCGCCTTCTTCTTGTTGCTATTGATCATCACGATTCCAATGAACGTACCAACCACGGCCGAACCCAGGAGCGTCAAAAACACGGGGATGCGGATTGCCCATACGCGAGGAAGGAAGAAGGCATGGAGGGGGTGGCCAGGGTCGACGAATGGCTAGCAAAGTTAATCAATTGTCCAGAAATGGGATAACGTTTTTTTGGGGGAAGGGGGAGAGATACCATAAGAAGTGTCCACGCCGTGTAGTAGAGGAAGATCGCAGTAGCGGCCAAAAGCATGGCGGATCCCACAAGTTGGCCCAGCTAGAATATTTTCAGTCAGCAAACTGAATTCCTCCTTGGTTAACAATCAAAGGAAAATTAAAACTTTACCATAGTGACAGAGAACCTAGTATCACCAAACACGGGCAAAGACGGTGTCTGAAGCGGTTTTGTTGTATACGCGACCAGGAGACTCGGCCAGCCTGGCTCCTGGGCAGTCACGTGAAGAAATCGCGCTAAGACTCTTCTTTCGCCGCCTCACGTTCCGTTCGCAAGACCTTCATCCCAGCTCGACCAGCTCGAGATTCTGGCTCAAAACACGGAATACCTACATCTAGTTGAAGACGCCACAGAGATGTCGGATCCCGTCGTTTTGCAGTCCGCCGTGCGGGTGCCTACGCCTCCGCCAGGCGCTTCCTATTCTCCCCAGCCATCCGGCTCACGAAAGCGATCGCCTCCCTCTCGTTCACCTTCGCCTAATCGACGTCGTTCGCCCCCTGGTGACACTGTGGGACCTGATGGAGATGTGCCGCATATCGATTCCGACCGTGCGATCGAGCGAGAGCGTCAGCTAGCGGAGCGAGTACGCGAACATGAAAAACAAGAAGCCGCGCGAAAGCCTATGACTGAGGAGGAAAAACAGGCCTCAGCTAAGGCGGAATATGAGAAGCTCCTCAACATGCGCTCGGGTGGCACCTATATTCCTCCCGCGCGACTTCGCGCTCTCCAAGCACAGATTACAGACAAAACCAGCAAAGAGTACCAACGAATGGCCTGGGAGGCTTTGAAGAAGTCGATCAACGGTTTAATCAACAAAGTCAACGTCTCAAACATCAAATACATTGTTCCAGAGCTTTTCGGCGAGAATCTTGTCCGTGGCCGTGGTTTGTTCTGCAGGAGCATTATGAAGGCCCAGGCGGCAAGTTTGCCTTTTACGCCGATCTATGCTGCCATGGCGGCGATTGTCAATACAAAGTTACCTCAGGTTGGAGAACTTCTCTTGAGCCGGCTGATCATCCAATTCCGAAAAGCTTTCAAGAGAAACGACAAGGCGGTGTGCATATCGTCGACAACGTTCATTGCGCATCTATGTAACCAACAGGTCGTACATGAAATGCTTGCGGCGCAAATATTGCTCCTTTTACTTCACAAGCCCACCGATGATAGCGTCGAAATTGCCGTCGGGCTAACGCGGGAAGTTGGCCAGCACCTGGAGGAAATGAGCGGGCCCATCGCGTTGGCAGTGTTCGACCAGTTCCGGAATATTCTCCACGAAGCCGACATTGACAAGCGTGTGCAGTATATGATTGAAGTTCTTTTCCAGGTACGCAAGGATCGATACAAGGACAACCCAGCTGTCAAGGAGGAGCTTGATTTGGTGGAAGAGGAGGATCAGATAACCCACCGAATTGGGCTGGATGACGAGATTGAGACTCAAGACACCTTGAACATATTCAAATACGACGCCCAGTGGGAGGATCATGAGGACGCCTACAAAAGATTGAAAGCAGAGATTCTCGGGGAAGGGAGTGATGACGAAGACGAGAGCGATGACGGTGACGAAAGCTCAGAGGAGGAATCCGAAGAAGAGCGACAGATGGACATCAAGGATCAAAGCAATACGGATCTTGTGAACTTGCGCCGAACGATTTACCTGACAATTATGTCCAGTATCGACTTTGAAGAGTGTTGCCACAAGTTGATGAAGATTTCGTTGCCAGCCGGCCTGGAACCGGAGCTTCCCTCAATGGTCATCGAATGTTGCTCCCAAGAGCGGACATACTCGAAATTCTATGGTCTTATTGGTGAGAGGTTCGCAAAGATTAACCGTCTCTGGTCGGACCTCTTTGAGAACGCATTCGCCAAGTACTACGACACTATTCATAGATACGAGACCAACCGGCTGCGCAATATTGCTCGATTCTTTGGACACATGCTGAGTACCGACGCCCTCGGATGGCATGTATTGTCCATCATTCATTTGAACGAAGAAGAGACGACATCGAGCAGCCGTATCTTCATCAAAATTCTATTCCAAGACCTCGCGGAGAATCTTGGTATACCAAAACTACGAGAGCGCATGACCGATGAGATTCTACGTCCAAGCTTCGATGGCCTGTTCCCCACGGACAACCCACGCAACACGCGCTTCTCAATCAACTATTTCACCAGCATCGGTTTCGGTGCATTGACAGAGGAGATGCGCGAGTTCCTGCAGAACATGCCCAAACCTGCAGTTCCTGCCTTGCCACCCGCTCGCTCGGAGTCTGTCAGCTCACGATCATCGTATTCATCACGTTCTCGTTCTCGCTCTTACTCATACTCCCGCTCTCCGTCCTATTCCCGGTCTCCGTCTCGAAGCCGTGGCCGGCAACGTTCAGTCAGCCGAGGCAGGTCCTACTCGCGGTCCTTATCCGGTTCGCGTCGCAGCTACACCCCTAGCTCCTATACCGGCTCGCGCTCTAGATCACCTATTTCGCGAAGCCTCCGACGTTCAGTCTCATACAGTCGGTCCCCTTCTCGCAGTCCACCCCCTCGCTCTGGTCGTGGACGTGTCGACTCTAGATCTCCACCTCCACGCCGGAAGCGCAGTCCGTCTCGCTCCGTCACACCGCCGCGTCGAAGCGGTGGAAGGGCTCGTAGCTACTCGAGATCTCCCTCGCGCTCTCCCTCGCGCTCTGTTTCTCCACCGCCGCGTCGAGCGCCTGCGCGCAGACGGTACTCTTCAGAGTCGCTGTCACCACCGCCAAAGCGAGCCGAGAAGAACGAAGCAAGGCCCCGCTCGCCTCCACGACGTCAGCCCCCTCGAGGCCGGGATTACTCCATGTCTCGATCGCCTAGCCCGCGGTACGGCAAAAGCCAGCGACGACGAAACTCCAGCTCACTATCAGCGTCGCCTCCTCCCCGTCGACGAGCACGGTTTTCCACGCCCCCTCGTCGGTAATTTACTTGGAACCTTGATATTAAACAGTGCATGCAAGGAGTCGGTAATAAAAGGCCGCCATGTTCTCCTAACGATGTATTTTAACATAAATATGCACACTATCAATAACACCACCCCCAAGTGCAACACCATTCTATGGTCTATTTTAGTTTTAATAATAACGTCTTGACAAGTAACCTAGCTATCAACCTCCCCAGCCTCCCAAACACACCTACTACACAAACACGCCCCTCCCAGTGCACCAGCCGCCCATTCCCTCCTTTCTTTAACATCCAGGCCAATATCACAATAATGATTCAGTATTTCCTCATCCTTCCTCACCCCTTCACCCCTCCTTTCGCCCTCAACCCTCTCCTCGCCCCCTTTCCTCTTCCACACAGCCCGCTCCTTCTCCCCCCTAACCACAAAAGCAATCTCCCCTCCCCACTCCCACCTCACGTTGGGATCACACGAGTGATTCGCCAAACACCAAAGCGGATGCACAGCACAGGTCTCCGGCCCGCCATCCCAAGTCGAGAGCCTACCAGAGGCCGTGCCGCGGAACTTTGCGTACATCGTGTTAAGAACCCACGTGTCGTACCTATCCAGCGTCGTATATGGGTCGAGTTGCATTTCCTCAATCAGCCGCATCGGCTGCAGGATTGAAAGCTGGAAGCTGAAAGGGAGGGTTCCTTTCATCTTGCTGCTGCTGCTGCTATCTTCATTATCGTCTTCCGGGACGAAGTCGCCCCAGATATATTTAATTTCAGGTAAATCAAGAGGATGGATTTCTTGCGTTGCAGCCATTGCAAGCGCGCGGCCAAGAAGTAGCAGGTATAAGTAGTCGGCTTTATCCTTTGGATCTGGGATATCCTTCCCAATGGACTCGAGGTTCTCCATTAGACCACAGACAGCACCGTGGTAGACTTCCTGCGCCTTATCGTGGCAGGCCTGCGAGCAGAAGATTATATCGTAGCATTCATCGCAGGCGACTGGGGGGTTTTCGGAAGAGAGAGGGGGGAGGACCCCGTTGCAAGCGTCGCAGGTGTCGTCGTGCAGGCGGTTCGTGGCTGTGAGAAGAGAGGACTCATGCAGGATCGTTTCGCCCGGTTGTAGGTCTTCTTTGGCGAAGAGACCGAGTTGGATAGAGAGTTCTTCTTCTCCTTCCTCCTCCTGTTTTTCGCCCTCTACCTTCTCAGTACTGTCTGATGACTGGTGGAGGACTGGTAGTGCAACGGCGCGCACTTCACACTTTGGAGCGACATCCTTGAGACGTTCATTTAATAAATTCAAAGTCTCGGGGGACTTGCGGTCCGGTTCGTGCTCATTCCAAGGGTAAAGGATTCTGCGCGCAAAGCCTTGTGCCTTCAACGAATTTGGGTTAATCTCCTCTTCGCTGTTTTGAGAGTCCTTGCCTTTTGACGCATAGTACTCCCGCTTTATGTACGCAATCTGGTCTTCGAGGTCCTTCTTCGCTGTAGAGGACCCCTCATCAGACAGTGAACGTTGTTCGAGCACTGCGCGGCCGCGTAGGGCGAATTCGTACGCATCGCGTAGACAGCCACAGCGGGCTAGACTCCTCACGAGCAGGGCATATGCGGGCCCAATCATGGCATTGTACTCATCTTCTGTGAGGGGTTCATATCCCTCATCATCATCATCATCATCTTCTTCTTCCTCTTCTTCTTCTTTTTCTTCTTCCTCATCGTTTTCATCCTTGCGTGTTGGTGCCGAAGACTCTGCTACCCGCCGCCTAGCATGAAACTCACATCCATCCGGATCAACAATAGAGTCTAGTAACGAAAGCGCCCGATATGCATCCGCAGAGGCGAGATCCGGGAACCCCAGACGCTCATGGACCAAGCCCCGATCCAGGTGACGGTGGGGATTGTGCGGGTCTGCATAGAGCTGGGAGGTGGCAGACGCGCGAGATTGCAGTATTTCCTGCATTTTGAAATTTATACCTTGGTGGTGATCCTCAAGGTACCTAGAGGGTTTCAATCCGGCCTCTGGTGTTGGTTGTAGGGAACTCTGGTGGATATGCACTCCGCCCCGCGATCTATAAATTTTTCAACCGCCGTGGCGAGCAAGATTCAGACCCCGCAATAGGAGAATATGTCTTCAAAACACAACCTTAGATAGTACAGTGTTTTGAGAATTGAAGGGCAACTAGAATAAACCTGAGGCCCGAGGTCTTTGTCAGTTATAAAGATGTAGAGCAGAGAAGGTGGAAGTATCTTCATCCCCACTCGCTCTGGTCCAATGAAAAATCAAGAGCGTTGTTTGTGCATATTGTGCAGTTTTGCTTATTCACTATTATGCATATATGTCTGCACATTTTCTGTCTATCCAACTCACCAGCAATCACTACTTTCACATATAAAAGATGAATAAAATATTGTTAATGGGAGCAAATAAAAATCTAGACGCCGCTATTATCCGGTTGTTTGGGGGAGCAGCCTTTTAGCCCTACTATATGTACCGTCGATAACCCCGGCTACGAGCGGGCGACTACAATATCTGCTGTACTACCGCAGCAGTTTTTTGCTATGGCTCGCCTATAAACAAAATGATTATCGGACGCCGGATGTTTGGGTTTGACATAGGTTGAGAATATACTTCGGATAGTAGCGGTATTGACGGACCGGAGCGGTTAGGACTACTGTGGAACAGTCGGAAAGGGATACTTATTACGAATATTTAAAGATAATTAATATTTGCTTTCCTCTCACTGGTGTATTCCAGGCCTATCATTTTAAGTACTCAGAATGGTTGGACCTTGAACACTGCTTGCTAGAGTCTGCAACTACATTGAACAAATGTAGACGTAGACTACTTCATGTGGAATCAATCGTCTGTTGCCAGTCATCAAAATATACGCTTGCTGCACTCTAACCTTATTCCAATACCAAGGCATAAGCACACGAATAGCAAAGCTAGTCCAGATAGCCCTTGCCACTAGCCCCGTCTTGCTGCACGGATACTCCAGGAGCTGGACGGAAGTCTGGGGTAATGCGGGGATATGGAGTAGGTCGACGCCAGATGCCAAGAGTGATATACAGTGGTATAAAGGGTGTCTCTGGACACGCTGCACTGCGAGTAGATATCCTGACTCGTCTCTGCTCTTCCAGATACATGAACAACCAGGATGACGTCGAATCCAGCAAATCTACAGCTCCAAGATGATCACAGCCATGACAAGCCCTGGGCCAACCACCAGGAATCAGTCTGTGGCGCTGACCTCGAGGATCCTAAAAACGAGAAGAAACCACCCCAGCCTGAAACAGCCGACTGGACAGGCTCTCAGAAGAAGTCAGACCCGGCCGAGATCCGGCTCGTGCGGAAGATCGACTTCGTCATGATGCCGGTCCTCTGGATCATGTACTGGTTCAACTACCTCGATCGAAACGCAATCACTGTTGCCCGGCTGGACAATCTTGAGGCCGAGCTGGGCCTATCTTCGACGCAGTATCAAACATGCGTGTCGATTTTGTTTGTTGGGTACATCCTCGGGCAGGTCCCTAGCAGTATGCCTTGTCCCCAATCTTATACATGTACACCCACCTATATATAGAGACATACATACTAAGTATTCATTTGGGAGAAAAGACATGCTCCTCACCCGCCTCCGGCCCTCCCTTTTCATGTCCGGTGCAATGTGCCTCTGGGCCGTTGTAAGCACTCTAACCGGCATAACGCACGACTTCAAAGGCCTCCTCCTCACGCGCTTCTTCCTGGGCATAACCGAAGCCCCCTTCTACCCAGGCGCCCTCTACATGCTCTCAATCTTCTACACGAAGAAAGAAATCGCCACGCGCATCTCCATCCTCTTCACAGGCAATATCTGCGGCACCGCGTTCGCCGGCCTCATCGCCATCGGCGTCTTCCGCATGTCCGGCATCGCAGGCCTCTCAGGCTGGCGCTGGCTGTTCATCCTGCAGGGAATAATCACATTCGTGATTTCCGTGATCGGCGGGTTCATATTACCCGACGAGCCGCTGACTACGCGGTGGCTAACGCGTGCAGAGCGGGAACTTGCACATGCGCGCATGCAGAGGGATACGGTGGAGTTGAGAGAGAATACGCCCGTCTGGGCGGGCTTGAGGGAGGCAGCGTCGGATCCCAGGCTGTGGGTTCTGACGGCGATGCAGCATTTCCATATGGCGGCGAGCAATTATAAGAATTTTTTCCCGACGATTGTTGAGACGTTGGGCTTTGACCAGAATGTTACCCTCGCCTTGACTTGTCCGCCTTATATCATTGCTGGGATTATTTCGATTGCTTGGTCGATTAGCTCTGGTTTGTTCTTCATTCATATATATATATATACTATATATACGATGCTGACGGATAAAAGGCCGCATGAACGAACGCACATGGCACATCACGCTTGCAAAAGTCATTGCGGTGATGGGCTTCGTGCTCGCGACATCAACACTCAACGTCGGGGCGCGGTATTTCGCCATGTGCGCTTTCGCAACGGGCGTCTACTGCTGCAACTCGATCATCCTGGGCTGGGTCGCGAGCACCTGCGGGCAAACGAAGGAGAAAAAGGCATCGTCGATTGCAATTGTCAACACGGTAGCGGCGATATCGATGATATATACTGCGGTGAGAGCGGCCCCCAGCAGCAGTTACTTACCATGCTGAGAATATATATACGTAGTATCTCTGGCCAGACTCGGATGCCCCCCGGTATCCGATTGCAATGTCAACGAGTGCTGCGTTTTCGATAATCGCAGCGATCCTGGCGTGGGTGTTGAGGGCGATGCTTGTGCGGGAGAATCGGAAGATACGGCGGTCGGATGACGAGCATACGCTGTTTTATGCGTATTAGGCGGGGCCGCTAGCTGGCCGTTGGAATTGCTCATTGTGGACAGGTAGTGGAGAGTGGATATCCCTTAGCGATAGAATCAAAGAGAAGTCTACGTCAGAAGAATGCTGCCCCTGCACGGGAGAATGAGCGTGCATCCCGTCATTGGCCGAGAGCTTCGTGGAAGAAAGATCCCCAAAGCCACTGACGTCGTGGCTGAAGATCACTCCGCGAGCCTACGTCAATGGAGTAAATAAATCTACAGCTCCCTGCACAACATGGACATTGACATTGACAACTTCCTGCATTCTTTCCGTGGGTAAAAAACTAATGGTAGGTACCGAAAAATGTAAAGGAAGAGAGCGAGAGCGAGAGAGCATATCGCCTCCCTGCCTGCTCTCCAAGGACAGGACCATTGCGATTTCTACTGCCCCCCTGGAGTTTAGTTTGAGTTGGGCTGTCATTCACATCACCTACGCAGATCGGTCAATTCAGTCCTGCTTGCTTGCTGACTTCCAAGACGGGCGAGGGGCATAACGGGGTTGACTTACACTGCAGTTTTCATCTAGCACGATCCGGGAGTGCTCTCCCGGAACTAGACCACCCTGTTGCTGTCGCACTGTAGCTGCAAACTGAGCTAGCATGTGCCTCTGTTAATAATTAGCAGATGTCTAACTTCATCGAGACAGCGGTGTAAAAAGAAAAAAAAAAAAAGAGAGAAGAGAACAGAGCTTACAGTCACAAAGGCATCACTCATACCCCCTTGCCGCTGGACGTCGTTCTCGCTCATGATCCGGTAGCTGTCGTGCATGCACTTGGCGCTTTGCAACCCCCCATTTCCTGATCCAAGCGTGTTTGCCGCGTTATTCGGGTCTAGGATATTGACACCCCGGCGGGCATCCTCTTGGGCACGCTGGTCCGGCGAAAAGATTTTGATCGTGTCGTCGATACCGGATGCCGCAATGGTCGGCTCATAGGGGTGTCCTGCAGGTCGCAAACCCATTAGATACACGCTCAAAACGCAATCAGAAGCTACCTAACCTACCTTGCACAACATTAACCACCTCATCATCACCCTTGAGGATATTGACTAGCTTGCAGGTGTCCCTCTCCCAGATGAACAGATGGCCCGAGTCGCTCCCGCTCACCACATACTCGTCGTCTAGCCCAAAGAAATTTGCATCCTTGACCGTTTTGACATTGCAATGTCCGCGATAGACCCTCGTATGCGATGAGCATGGGACGTCAGTCTCCACGTCCTCCCTTTTGTTCCGTTCAAAACCATAACTTTGAAACAAGCGCTCCGCAGCATCCGATTCCGAATCGTCGTCATAAAGGCCGACAACCTCGTCGTCACTTTCATCATCATCATCATCATCATCATCATCCTCGTCCTCGTCCTCTTCCTCTTCCTCTTCCGAGTCGTCATCTAAGTTGCCGTCGAACATACCATCGTTCTCGTTATCCCTCGTCGAGTCAATACTTTCAGGTGTATGCAATCCTATGTCCTCTCCCGCTGCGAACGTGTGATGACGTTGGCGGCTGGAGCCCCGGTTGATGGCGAGGCTGATATCTTGGATAGCTTCCTCTTCAGTGTTTGCCTCGCTATCATCCTGCGACCTTTCTACTTCCATCTCGTCGTCCGAGTCGTCCTCAACGGTCGTGTTGAGGCCTCCGAATGCGCGGTTGACAAGTTCAAAGTTTACACCTGTCCCCGCATCCATCAATACGCCGCGGCCCACCTCCAAGAGCCAGAAGTGTGCTAAGGTCCCCGGATCGGTGGATCTGGGGCTAGGCCGATCGCCATTCTCAACCCTAGTCGACGCCGAGCTTTTAAGCGCATTCCCAAAGGCAGTCAACGCTGCATGTTGCGAGAGGAAGAGTATCCGAGTCGAGTCATGCTCGAATCTGGAACTATCAACATTCACCACAGGAGTATCGTCTGCGAGCAGGCGCAGATATGGAATCAACACCGCTTCAAGAGCGCCTTCGCCAGCATACTCTGGTATGGGGAACCTGTCCCGGTTGCGACCATGGGTAGGGCTGCGCTTGAAGCCAGCCAGAACAGCGCTCCGACCGCCCTCGACGAACAGAATCAAGGCTTTTAGAAAGTCATATCCAAACTGTTCTCTTCGGTTGATGACGTTGCCTTCCCCTGGCGCGGGCCCTATTTGCTGAAACTTTTCCAGAACATCATCATCGACCCCATAGTCTTGCACGTCCCCATCCAAAGCCCGCGCAAGCGTGCCAGCGGCCTGCACGAATCTATATGACGATTCTCGGTTACGGCGCAGAGTCTGCTGAATGCGCACAATTTCTGGAGTCGGATTGATCGGGTACCTCCACGTTCTCATGACCTCTTCCATCTCAGGCAAGAAGGTCAGCGCACACATCAGGGCTGATGAAAACGAGTCATGAAAGGCCACGAAGGAAAATGGAGTTGCCATCCCCGCCTCTTCGCGAGCAGATGCTTCAAGCGAGAATAAAGCTTTCCGGAGCTTGACAAGGCCCTTGGCTATGCGCAAGCTTCCCCTTTGTGCTTCATTAAGCACGGCATATCTCGCCTGTTCCATCGCTTCTGCTGTATCCATGCCTGACGCAGTGGAACCTTCGTGTAACAATGAAGGGAAGGGGATGTTTTCCGTTTCGCCGTTGCCATACCGAACTCGGAATGCGAGTTCCCCGTCGTCGTGGGCTTCTTCGCCTTGTCGGGATTTTCGTCTACCGCCGCTGGATTGGGAAGACTGGGAAGTCCGATTTTGGCGCTTACGCTTCCTGTCCTTGAAGCTCCGCTTCTTACGTGAGCTGCCTTTGTCTTGAACAGGCGATGCCTGTTCCTGTGCGTCTAGTGCATCTGGACTCCGGACCAGGTCGAAGCTGTATATGTGGTCGCCCGACCAGCTCACAATCATTTCATTGGGGTTGGCGTTACTGATTTTACAAGCTGTGATGTGGCCCTTATACCGAGACTTGGTGCGTTTCTTGCCGTTCGGCGCAAATCTTCGGACACACCGCGTTGCCTGGCCCATCAGCTCCTCATCGTGGGTGCTTCCTATGCCAGGGGAAGTACCAGGATCACCCCGTTCACTAGGAAGGTCCCGCCCCAACATACGTCTGTCGTGAAGGAAGCAGTGCAAGTGTGCGCCGCCGAGTGCAATATAATGCGGCTGACTTGGGGAGCATGATATGGTATTCAGATCAAGCCTGTGCCGTTTGTACGAGATTAGTGGAGGAGGGACATTCGAGTCATCGTGTCCTTCACGCTGTGCCATGTACAGCAGACCACCTCGGGGTTTTGGGTACGCTGATGAAGGTTGGCGCAAGTCCCACTGGCGAACTTCACCGTCCTCGGAGCACGTCAGGAAGAGATGCGGTGATGATTCGGTCACTATGCGCTTGGCGCGATCTGCATGGCTTCGATACACTCGCGCGTTGGTATTGCCTGCACCGAGGTATCGCGTATTGCGGAAAAATTGATTTATACGTGGGTTCCCCGATTGACTCGAAAGGTCCTGCGAACCGTTTCGGCTGGAATGTTCAATGTCAAAAACTCGTACCTGAGAGTCCCCAGAAGCAGTCACGAGGGTTCGGTCATTTGACTGCGGCATAAAAGCGACGGAAAAAATATTCCCTGTGTGTCCAGTGAAAACACTGGTATTCAAGGCAAACGGTGCTGTTGAAGATTCTGGCTGGTATGAGTATATGTTTAAATGGAGGTCATCCGAGCCCGATGCGAGCAGTCGACCAGAACGCGACCAACTGTGAAGAATCAGTTCCCCGAACAATGGGAAGGAAGTGAGAGGCGCTGGCTACGAGAAAGGTGCGGGGTGAAGCGAGATCACACACATACCTGAGAGCGTTGACACAACCGGTATGACCCCCCAACTCGTTAACAATGTCGAGATCGCTGACCCATTCCTTCGAACCGTAGATTCCACGAATATTGGCCGATGACGAGCCTCCTCCGGCTTCCCGACGCCATATACGGTCGTACAAAGACTTTGCCATTTTCGGATCGACGCAGTCGAGGACAGATTGTTTTCTAGGTTGTTTGAGGTTCGAGCATTGCGAGCAGCACAGCGCAGCGTGAGCTAAGCGATCGGCCAGTGTGACGCTAAGCGATGTTCTGGAAGACGAGCCGGGGCTACGGAGACATCTAAAGGCGAAGAATCTCGGGCGGATAAAAATGCAGCCAGGAGAAGGCGCGCGCCGGGGACACAGAGATATGCGAGTTGTGTGGCCGTTTGTTCCTCACTGAACAGAGAGATGAGGTGGTAGCGGGGAAGCGAATAATGAGATCAGGGGGAGGTCAGAGATGGCTTCCTGGCTGAAGAGCCCGGGTTGAAATCTGGAACCTTTTGGTTGCTTGGCCGGGAGGCGTTCTAGGAAGGGGAAGTAACACTGCAATAAAAGCAGAGGAAAATGCACGAGGAAAGCGACTGGAAAGAAATGTTTGGAAGATCCACCGGCCCAGATGCTTGTGCTTGATTGATCCTACGGAGGAGGGAAGTGAATGAATTACGCCCAAAGGGACTTTTCGCAGGCGAAAAGGCTAATGCGACCACAGTGAGGCTCGATAGTCCACCGCAGTTGGATCAGTCGATACGCTGTGTCGCGAGCGGCAGAAAGGAGGCCCCCGACCAGACTATCAGCATCATTATTTCCCGGGCCCAGACAGAGCACAGTGGAAAGGAAGAGGATTGGCCGGTGATGTCACACTCGTCGCCGTGGTGAATCTGCAGGTGGTCTGGGTGTCCTGGCGGCCTGGCAGGTCGGTTTCCAAGTTTCAGCTAGTTGGAGGCTTCGACCGCGGTCTGGACGGACGCTCTCACCCTCCATTGCGGAGAGGGGTCGGGCAACCTGAAGGAGTGACAGCAGAACAAGAAAGGCAACCGATGGCTTTCTTGTCTGATCTTCCCCAACCGCAGTGACGTAGTGACAGACCCAGAACTGGATTTCAGGGAACTGCACCCAGCGTCAACGGCCTTAGTCAGCTCCCGCGCTCCACACACTGTCGCCGCTCGATCACTCTACGCCGCGTCTACGTTCACTATGAACAAATGTTCCAGGTTTTGTTCCTTGTTCCTTGTTCTCGAGGATCTTCCTTCTATCTTACACGCTATGATATATTCCCATACCCCAGGGAGTGCTAGTTGCCACCGGTCGCACAATACTGTCGACAGCTGGCAGACAAACACACTCCTTGCTCCGGTCGAGATATGCAGCCATCCCGCTTTAGCAAGCATCAGAGATACTGGTCCACTTGCTGTCTCTGCTCAGCTCAGCCACCACGATGGCCAGCTTTTGTCGCATTCTGTTTATCGTCACCAGCATGCAGATTTTCAGCGCGACTTGCAGTCTCTCACCGTTCTTCTCCTTCAAAATTCTTCAGTATCGGTGGGGTAGTCGAAAAGCATGTGAGACCCGGCTGACCGTGAAGAACAAAACCCTGCATTATTGGGGGTTTCAATCTTGCATTCCAGCATTACTATATGTGGAACTATCATCCATCCGATATGTAATATTTCTCCCACGCCCTCGGAGATGGCAGAAGGCGCAGGTCAAAGCTCCGACTGGGAAAGATACTTTGCGAAAACAGGTTTCTTGTAACCAACGGGCCCTTTGGGAGCTTAAGTCTGGCTCAACCGTGCACCTGCCCAGACAAATGCAACCGAGCCAGCTCCTTCGTAGTAGCACCATTCCAGTTTTAACCCAACGAAACAGGACCTGACCGTTGTTTTCTGTCGACGGTATGATCGATCATACTTCTTGAACGGGAAAGGGATGCAGGTGGTGGTTGAGTCAGCACGTCATGACTTGAATGATGCTCGTGTCCAAAGTCCGGTTCTCGGTACCGCAGGAACCGCTCGTGGTTGTATTTCAACCAACTGCTGGGCTAGCTGACTAACCCATGTAGTTTCCGAGTTCACGATGTCCGCCTCAATTTTGCGAATGATACCCAGCTCCTCGGCCATTTGATGCACTAACGTGCCCAGATTTTTGACCGCTCGGAGTAATGCAGAAGTGTCGAGCTTCTCCAAATCTCCGTAGCCCAAGATGTCCAGACTCTGAAGCTGCCTTGATGCAAGTTCTAGTTTCAATATCAATGCATTTATCTCATCTTTCCACTCGCGGCGAATTGGTTCAATGAAATCGCCGCCACTTTGTCCTCCTATCCGTGACATTCGGGCCTCCTGCACTTCTTCAACTCTCTGCAGCCAACTCTCGAACTCAAGGATGGCCATTGTGTACCGCCCGCTGCGGCTGTCGCCAATATCATACACCTCCTGAGCAATTAGTGATAGAAGCTGGATCTGCTCCGCGAATCCCTGCTGCCCGTTATGCTCGCGCGCGTTCCTAAGCCAATGATGCAGCGCCTGCCCATTGACTTGTCTTTGTGTCTCCTTCTCCACGTCCAATATGGCCTTGTAGTTTCCTGCGACCGAGTCATATTTCCTCCGTAACTCCGATTCGGCATCTCGTTCCCACTGGTCATTGCGTTCCAGTCCAGACTTATGTAAAAGGCTGAGCTGTAGAAGTTCGGTTTGTAGCGCTCCCACCTCGGGCCAAGATGAAGGAATCAAGGAAGAGGTCTGATCGGATTGCGCATTAGCGCCCGGTGTCGGCGTAGGCGGTTTTGGCGTTTTCTTGGGTGAAAAGTGTTGCTGGTACGTAGAAAACTGATTCCGGGACCTGGGTGTTGTCGCAACTGAGGACGCCTGAGGAGTTTTGGAGGCCGGTGTCACAATCTGACTTCTGTGTCTTGCGTGTCCGCGTACCGTTGACGTCGTCCCCGGGTTTGAATTCGGAGGCTGCCTCAAAGAGGTCGATCGAACTGGTCGCGGCGGGGGAGGCATGTCTGTTTTCTTGGGCGACGGTGGCCGTATCTGTTGCTTGACAGCACCATCATGTTTGACTGTAGGCGTTGAGCCTTTGGTTGGGGATCCCGGGGCTCGCGCGATCGCCCTCGTGCTCGTAGGAAGCGTGGTGGACTTCGCGGAGGATGGAGTCTTTAGCTGACCTGGGCGGATGAGGCTTTGGCGGCGGGTCGGAAGCGTAGAGGGGGTGGTTTTCAAGGGGGAGGCTTTGGAAGGTATCTCTTCTGTTGACTGTGAGGCAGCGGTGGTGGGAGGTTTCAAGGTTGGAATCGTACGCCCTGGATTGCCAGGCTTTGCACATTTGTAAGAAGAGGCTGCGCAGATACAAATTCAAGGGGAATTCGAGCTCAACCCTTACCTGCTTACGGGGCTCCCGGCCTGGAACCGAACGCGTGGGGATTGGCATAGTTCCCAAAGTTGGGATTTCAGCCCGGAGCTCGGCAGATGATAGAGAAGCGGATGAAGGGTGAAAAGGTCATGAAGCCCTCGGGGTCGAGGCAGTCGATAGTCTGAAGGGCGAGAGAAGCAAGTCCGAAGCTTTGAAGCTGCGGTGAACCCGAGCGTCAACAATCAAAGCTTGGCACCTCCGCCTGCGCATCCACCAGTCTGGAGTATTCGTGTCGTGGACAACATTCAATGCCACAGGCCTTTAAGTGTCTGGTAGTTTCAATTATAGCTAGTATAGGCTAACGCTGCTATGGTATTTACGCCATTCTGTGGAACATTCCATCGGTTGTATAATATGTGTTCATCGATACCACTCTAGGCGGGCACATAATGACATGGGAAGAGAGATGCCATAGAGCTCTCATTACAACGTACACACCGAGGATTTAACTTACGAAAATGAACACAATAACCAAAAAGGCTCTCTCTCTATAAGGGCACGAAAGGCGGAGTAAACCCCAACTTTGTTTATTGTATACTGATGGCGTATACTGCGGGTACAAAGTATAACCAACTTGACGAAAAATAATTTTCATTTCATTAATCCGTGAAGCTTTTTATCATATTCGCGTGGAAGTGGCCAAAATTATAGGCTTCCTCGTCTCGGGAAGGAAACCCCTTCCACAGCAGCATGATCGGTAAACCAGGTGACTTTCTCGCCTGCCCCCTGGTTGACGAGGGCGGATGGAAGGCTCCTCCCTTCCTCTGCATCAAAGATCTGTTTCATAATCTCTTTCTTGCCACCACCTGTAGCGATGAAGGCGATGTTCACAGCGTGCGTAACAACAGGCAGTGTGAGTGTGATGCGCTTTGGCGGCGGCTTCGGGGAGTCGCTAATCGCAGACACCCATGAGTCCTTCTCTCGCAGCAATTCGTGGCCAGGGAAGAGACTGCAAGTGTGGCCATCCGGACCGCAGCCGAGGAGAATAAGGTCGAAAACAGGCAGCTTCACGCTGTCCTTGGCAGCGAAGGAGCGCATCAGGTTTTCCTGGTACAGATCCGCGAGCTCCTGGGGGTCTTCGTCGTTGACATGGGCTTCATCGATAGGGTGCACTTTGGGGGCGCCCAGATCCGATGGAATCTTGCTGAGCAGCTCATCTTTCAAAAGGCGATAGTTGCTGTCCTCGTGGTTGAGAGGGACGGCGCGCTCATCTGCGAAAAAAATCTCCCACTTGGAAAACTGGGCAGTATCCTCCGGACTCCCATCTCCAGGAACAAGGAGTGATTTGGCGAGAACAGCAGGCAGGGAGCCTCCGGATACTGCGATGCGAAACGTGTCATGACGGGCTAAGGCCGAGTTCTGGCTTCGGAGGACATAGGGCCGTAATTGCTTGGCCAGAGCGCCGGTGTCTTGAAAGCTGAGGAGATTGGGAGCTGGTCCAGCCATGGTTGTAGAATTGAGATTCGCGCGTATTTTCTGACGGTGATTCACGATCGATGAAGGGAGCAGATTAAGAGCCAAAAAAAAAGAAGTCGAAGG
This sequence comes from Aspergillus versicolor CBS 583.65, assembly GCF_001890125.1. Classification (NCBI taxonomy): domain Eukaryota; kingdom Fungi; phylum Ascomycota; class Eurotiomycetes; order Eurotiales; family Aspergillaceae; genus Aspergillus; species Aspergillus versicolor. The sequence continues at coordinate 1,409,070 of NW_024467524.1, read as the reverse complement.
ATGAGTGAGGGGTGGTGCTTCGGTCAGAGCTTCAGGTGGGGTGGCGGGGCAGAGACGCTTGATATTAACCACAGTGTCAGAAGCGAAGGCCGCAGATGTAACGATGATGGGAATTCGATGGCTTGGTAAGACTGAATGCGGCCTGCCAGATAAGACAATTATGAGCTTCCAGCGAAACCTCAGGAGGCATCAGGTAGGAAGACCGTTGCCAGAGCAGCCGGAGTGCTACTCCATCTGTCGTCAGTCATCCCTCCCAATGACGTCGCCTCCGAGGGGAAGCGACAACCACCACCAGCATTAATAAGGGCAATGATTCAGCCGGGCTCACGCCAGAGTTTATAGGGACCCATTTTCGTCTATCTTGAATCGTGTCTCCCCTCGAATCCTACGGAAGTCCAGAAGGTTTTGTACAAGGGCCCAAGTCTCACTTCGACACTGATTTGAGGGGAAACTGGGGAGAGCATCGACAATGATGTCAGAGGCCCTTTTGCCAACGCTTCCCTGATGCGGATCAGAAGGCACAATCCAAATAAGAAAAAGGCACGGATGCTGTTTGCTCGATCCCCTGAGGCTAATTGGCAAATCATGCAGCGAAATGAGGGGTTTATCACCTCCAAAATGCCTGAGCGCCCGTCCGCAGTGAGATAATCCTTTGGGCCACGTACGTTGGGACCATCTGTGGCTCGCGGGCGAACCTCGCACGTTATGCACAATTACGACATCGCGCAGGCGCCTCGGCGGATCATTTTGAAATGCACAATCTCTGGAGCAGGTATTGCGCGGCTTGGATATTAGTATACCATGGGGCAACGCCAAGTTTGCGCCGGAGAGGAAGCCGGTTAGCGCAAGGGTGATGAGCACATAACAGGAGGGCACTACGATGGTTTGGGGAATTTCCTCCTGGTAATGATATGCGGAGTTCAATGCATGATACGGGCTGTTCCGTCCCCCTAGTTCGATTTCCATCAACCGTCTGTGACAGATCAGGAATGAGGGTGATGTGGGAGAGGGGAATTGCGCGCCCGCACTCGGAGAATAGGCTCAGAGGGGCTGGAATGCCTACGAGGCAGTCCTTGCAAAAACAATTGGGATAATATGGAATGTCTGGAACTGGAAAATCGAGCAAAAGCTTCAGTTCTTCACGTGTTTATCGACAACGTCATCATTGGCAATGCCTTATCGGTGTTCGACAGGATTGGCGCCAAAAGATGGTCGCTCGCATCGGTAAATTGCACACTGAGAGGATACGCGGGTATTTGGCGAAAATGCCTCAGACTAAGTCAAGTGAAGAACACCAGTTTAAACCCAAACAACATGGTGGAGGAGAATCTAGAATGTGCATACGGAGGAGAGTCGAGCGCGGGTTGCCCCGCCCTGCACCAGACCTGCACCCAAAGTCCGTGCCAGAAAACCAAACACTCCAGTCGACTACTCCCAAGACTCCAGATTCGCAATCGGGCCATCACTGGTACTTACGAAGCTGTCAGCTGCACCCCATTGTCAGATACGATGTGGGCAAGATATGCTCAAAAAACTTGGATCGGGAGAACGGCCAACCAATGGCAAAACACAGTGATCGAGTCGAGGTGTAATCAAGCTCAGTCCTGAAGGAGTTGTCTCGTAGATAATCGCTTCAACTCTACTTGCCGATCGATACAGGAAATACACCAGCACAGGCGGGACTGTGAAACGGCCAGGGTGGATCAGCATTCGCCTCGCACAGCCGTTGAGCTTCGCGCCTGACACGGCTGGGCGACTGGATGTCCGCTTGACTCGCGCCTCTCGCCAGGGTTCCCACGAGGGAATAAGCCATTCATGCCCGAAACGGGATAATGCATTTGTGTCGGCATGATTAATGAACGATGTGAGAGGTCTTATGTCAGTTGGTATGTGAGGTAAGACGGATGGGACGGATGTTGCTGCAGGGCCACAGCCCCAGGCCGAGAGCCCGATGGACGGACTCTGCCAGCCCGATGGGCGATGAAGCCGTCAATAGAAATCCAGAATGAATCAGTAGTCCCTTACAAAGCAGCAGCATCCCGCGATTGTCCTCTCAAGAACGGGAGCTAGACGGCGGGTTATGCAGCCGGGTGGTTTATTCAGCAGAGATAACCATGGGTAACTTCATGTTTCCCCGAGGTCGAGGTGCACGTTGGGCTGGAGGAGTGAAGTATGCGCAGACGATCGCTTCAGTCTTGACCAGTCATGACGACACGACGCGAACTTCCTCGTCGGTGCAGTCCAGATAGTGACTGGCACTCACGCAATGCTTTATGCCTGGTTATGCAAGATTGTTTCACTTCCTACAAGCCCATTGTGCCGATGATGCATATTTGCCATCAAGCACGCCGCCCAAATAGTAGCAGCTGAAAGTCACAATGACAATATCCAGCATTATTAACCTTCATAACTTCCACAAACAGGGCAGTGCAATCCCAGGGAAAGATAAGCAGCTGTCCACCTCGCACTTGGTAACCCATGGCTCGGGCCCAAGGGCTCATTTTCCGCAGCCTTTCCTTCGTTGGATCTGGGTTTTAATGTGGAGCGAGCCACATTGCCGGCCATCTCCCCAGAGTAGTTGACTTTTGAGCTTCAGATCGGGCGGCGCTTTGAGAAATCGGCCGGAGCGGTGTCTTCACAGTGACGGAGTATAGAAACAAGAAAAATAAATTATCATAAATGATATTTTCTCTGCTCTAGCGTGATTTCCCAGTCGAGCGCACTAAATCCTTGGGCTGAGCAGGGGTGGGGACAGAAAACAGGGAGGAAACTGGAAAGAAAAACGGAAGCCTGAGGGCAAGTGGGTCGATCTGACCCTGAAACAGTGCAACTTATACCTTGCGCCAGCATTTATAGTCTCCAGCCTGCGCAGCTTCGCCCTGCTCCGTCGCTCCTCAACCATCCTGCTCTCACCACTGCTGGGCTTTTCGCCTTCTCCCTGATCTCTTGCCAGCTATAGAAACCAGGACAACCGCTCAACTTATTCCGTGCATCCCTCCCTCCTCCCTCCCTCAGCCACCATGAGCTCGTCCTCCGTCCAAGTCCCGCGTCCGCCCTCAAGCACGGGCAAAGATGTCGCTCCCTCCGGCTCAAACCCAGGCTCCCTGGGCTTCGATATCGTCCGTTGTTCACGGTGCCAACGCTCTATGAGCCTCGAGAGCGAATCCACACCCGGGGTTGTTCGATTCGGAATGAACTCGTATTACTGCAGTCGCTGTGCCTCCATGGTGGGCTTCATCCGCTGAACACACACCTACACTTTGACCCTATTTTTCGAATTCGGATCTCAATATAAGAGAAACCCCCCCCCAACGTGAACTCCTCTTCTCGTCAACTCCACCCACGGTACTGGGAAAGCAGGCTCCAACGCGTTGGACCTGCCCCTCGATTGGTCTCTTCCCCCATTCAACGGCATTCACTCTGAACGTGTTCCGGGAACATCTTCACTGTGCTGGCGCAGAATGACCTCTTCGAAGGTCCAACAACAATGGCTGGTCCAGTCACTGTTTTACGAACAACCCTCTCCGTCCATGAGCGAGACTGTGATGGTACCTTGTGGCGCAACCTTCGATATGAACTGTGACCCTTTACCACCAGTCCGCATTCAAGATTCACACTCGCTTACCGGCCTGGCGCCATGATATCTATCTACTCTGAGCCTGCGACACCGAAATCTTACCCCGATTTGACGCGCTTTCGAATGCTGTATCACAAATCAAAGCCCCGAGATACCCCGCGCCATCGGCGATACCAATAGCGACGATCATATATTCAATTCAGGCTTTTTTTTCTTGTTTCTTTGCGACAATACCCAAAGTCATCATTAGAATCGATAAAAACATCCTGTATCTAGTTGCTAGTGTTTGAAGGACAAGTTCCGACCAAACAACCCCCCAAATTCAATATAGAGATTATTGGAAACTACCGAAAATAAGACCCAGTTATCATTTCAGATTCACCCACTCTCCCATCGCCTCCATCCCTCGATGGCGAAAATCAAACACTAGTCCATGTTACAGAATAGGCACATCACACGCTTATCACAATGTCAATCAGCGGTAAACCCCAGAGATCCTCGCTCGCACGCTCATGATTGTCGCCACGTTCTCATGAACATCGCAGATCCTTCTCCCTTCAGATCATCACACCCACGACTGTGGGCCTGTAGGGGTGGCTGACAGTCAAGTCACAGTGAACCACCGTGCTGGGTGCTGCTCCCTCAGTAGTAGCCAACAAGTTAACCACGTATTTGCGGGCGCTGAGCTGCGCTTCCTCCCGTCCGAAACCCGTCCCTGACATAATGATAGACGGAACGGAAAACCTGACTCTCGGTGTCGGAGTCGTTTCATGTCTATCATCTGTCTCACTCTGCAGTCTGCAGATTCTCCCATCCACACGGATACTACGGAGCCCTATCTACCGACCGTACCATACTTCCAGTTTTGGTAGTACTAGTAGCTCTTCCATCTGGCTCCTACGAGGCTACAAGTTGACTTTGTCTTGCCAGTTACCACGGCGGGTACCTTGTTTACCCCCCGGTCTAGTTTCATCCCTTTCTCCCTCTCTACCCCAACGAAAACACGTTCAGGTTGAGATTGAATCCATTATTCCTTACGCACCCCGCAGTGGATCAGTTGAAAACTTCAGCTTCGTGTGACTCAATATCTGGGGGCATTTGAAGGCCCAAGCACATAGGCAAGAAGGTTAGACTGGGAGTGCCGAGTGATAGCCTGGGAGGCCATCCGTCCTCTGTGGAGTCAGACTAGCCTGTCGTATCAACAAATTGGATCTGTGCGAGCCACAGAGCAACTAGTTTGCCATGTGCGCCGTAGTCTACCTTCCTTAGGAGGTGACTAGGTTAGCCACAGGCGATCAATGCTTGTGCCAATTCGGTCGGTTTCTCAGTTCCTGTGGGGGAGGGAGATGAGTGTGAAACTAGATAGAAAATAATCGGTGCCTGTCTGGGTTGAGCTAACCCACTTCGACGTACACCGTAGAGACTTCTCTAATACGTACTCGGTACGGTTTACCTCTCTCACTCTTCCGTGTGGGCTGAGAGGGAAAGGGTCGGAGAAGATTCGAGGGTATTCTTCGGGCCAAGGTCGGTATCAAGATTCGATTCAGATTGAAAGGCGCCAAAAACGGAACGGTCGGATTATTGGCAGAGAGGTTCGTGCCTGTGCCGAGGAAGCCGGAAGGAGGGGAAAAAAAGAAAAAAATGGAAATAGTGGGAATGCTAGCAGTAGTGGCCAACCTGGGCAGCAGAATTGGCCGATCGGAGAACGCCGTCAGACTCAGCCGTGTGCCAGAGTGGCTTCAGCTCTGCTGCGGTGCCCTGCATCAGCACCAGCATCGGTCATTCGGCATGGCCTGGCTGCGTCTGACACAGTCACTGGATGTGCCCAGTACAGCCAGCCACAGCCACGAAACAGCAGAGAGAACGCTGACCGCAGAACCCCCTTTTCTTTTTCCTGTTGCTGGAATTTTGGCGTTGGAATTGGAATTCCGAGACGGTGGAACCTGAGCAGTTGATTATCAGTGGAGCTTTACTGCGTCGTCCATTTGTTTCAAGTTTTCGCCACAACAATCAACATGGGGTTTCGTCTTGGGCTTGGGGCTTGAGCCCTTGGTGTTTGCAGCTGCTGTGCAGTTGTCGGCCTCTGAATTTGCCATAGGGATTGGCAGCGGAGGCTGGTGGAGCAGCTCCTCATAATAACCAACGTGCAAATACGTACCTGATTGAGACTCGAGAGTATCCATATTCGATCAGACCGCATAAAGCCGAGTTAGCCCGTTGGACTCTGCCATGTGATGTGCTCGTCTTTCCTCCAGAGCCATCCGACAGTGACGCTCATACCAAACCAAGGGTCTAGACATTCCAGGCTGGGTAGAGTTGGTCCTTTGGAACGTTTCATCTTTCGAGGTTGTTCCAAAACCCGGATCGTTGGGTGCATGCGCCACATTCCGATGCTCATTGGAAACACAGCCTCAGCCTTGTCGCGCCCTGGGGGCTTGACCGGTCCCTCCGACTGGGTCCAAACAATAATTGTCTTACTCTTCTTGGGCCTTCTTGAGTCCACCTTCAGAAGAAGTGAGGCTTAGGGCCTGCTGTCCACGCGACGTGATCGGCGTGACTCATGGGCCATGGCCTCGTACACCGTAGTTTGTGTACTTTATCCTGGTGTCGAGCTCTCGCCAGAGATGGCAACAGCCTCCGCGAGCTTTCATCAGCACGCCCCGCCCAATGACAGCTGTCTCCGGCATAAGGCGTCATGCATGGCTATCGATCAGCAGGAAGGATATAGGTACATAGCTAATTAGAGTATGGTGGCCGAAGACCTGAGGTGTCCCGTACGATCACAATGGGTGGTGATTATCAAGATACCAGCTCAGCCACTGATAGATGCGACATATTTGCATGACTCATGTCCTTTGTTCTGGTGCTTACCCCGTACTTTGTGTCCGAATACTGTCCCTTGTCTGAGAATCGAGCCATGCATGCCAACGAAAAATATTCAGGGATATTGTAGGTAGGGGATTGTGTAGCCCTAAGCCTCGCGCTTCGGCCCAGGAAGAGCCCACGAGGCAGAAGGGTTTCAGTAACACAAAGACCACAGAATCCGATGGTCGTTCTAATGGCCGATTTCCAAGATAATGTAGGCCAGAGGCCTCGGGAATAACACTCAGTCGAGAAGATTCGGTGAGCGTGAGCGCTTAGAGAAACCCAGGACGAAATAGAGGTATTCGTTCACATTGTATAGATGACCCCAGATAACAGCACCGAAAGAAGTTTAGAGGTCAAAGAGCCATAGCCTTGATTATTGTCTGCACATTCAGACGGGACCAACGGAGAGTATCCCCTTTCGACAAAACGGGTGTCTCGACCGAATGATGTATATTGTTGCGAAACACAAAATTGTAACTGGTAGCGCACTTCCGAAGTAGGAAATATCTATGAGAGTTAATATCGTTTCGTCTCCAGCCGAAGTGGTTTGTGGATGGAAAGAAGAATCTATTCCTGCCTTCCAGTCGGAATTTATTTCAGCCTCTCCGCGTGATAACTGACAAGCGAAACTCTTGCCGTACAATGTACCTACCCGACGTTCCTACACGATGCACTTGTTTTGAAGGGCGGCCGAGTTCGCCATTGATCCAACTAGATGAGTATCTCTCATGCAAAAACGATCAGGGGTTATCCCCGATGGATCAGAGCGAGACTGGGCTGGGAATCCGAGGGGCAGAACAAGTAATGGGCCTCACTTTACTGCAGTGCCCCCGAATGCCTTGGGCAGGCTGCTGTGTTTCGCCGACGCTCGCAATGGTCACTCCAGGTCTCTGTTCGCCTTGCACTTTGTCGATCGGAAGCAAAGACAAAGAAACCGTCCCCCTTCTCGAGCCTGGTTTTGTGCAATTTGTGCGCGTCATCGGACGTGATACATCACAACTGTGCGACGAAGATCTATTTTTGAAGTAATCGAAAAGAGAAACCCTCAGATTACGTCCGCCAATCACGACTGCAGCCTTAAGTGTCTCCAAGCTTTGAAATCCATCTCGAGTTCATGAGCGAGGAGTGTTTTGCTTTTGGCCGGACCTCTCGTTTCGGAGTTTCGAGCATCGACCGACCAACTCGTTCACCCCTCGCTTGATGACATCGCCTCATTGTGGATGCGGCAATGCTGCTGAGTATTATCCACCAACTGGTTGCAGCACAGGTGGGATATGCAAGGTCAGAAGACCGCCACTCAGACAGCCCTCTGCTGTCACAGCGGTTTCCCTCGACGCTCCAGCTTTCTTCTCCTGGCCGGCCCCGAGCTCAATCTGGCGGTGTAACGCCCATAGTGCCAAGATTAATCCTGGGGAATTCATGGTGTTATTCGACGACAAAGATCTGGAGAAAGTCCAGGTTTGTGCGAGGGTGAAAGACGGCGGGCGACTAGGATCTGTCAATGTGATTGTATGGGGCCGCAAGCCTGATAGAGTTTGGCATTCGATTCGATCTGTTATGCGCAGCCGAGACGGAAAGAAAGGAAAAAGAAAAGTACAAACTATCAAGAGGGGATGCGGAAGGGGGGAAAAGCAAGTTCAGGTGTCCTGCCTGTGCTGAGTGCAGTGGCTGTCTGTCTGCTTCTGCTTCTGCTTCTTCCTTCACTTCACATTAGTATTATTATTCTCTTCCTCTCTTCCTCCACCACGGTTGATCATGCACGACATATCAGGCTCCATCCGATCCTCTCGATTCCAGATCCCAGTCGAGTTGACACATCTTCACCCTCAGGCGTCGCCAGCACTGCGCCTTGTTATTCGTCAGCGGGTCAGCGATCTGTCGGTGACACTCTTCCTTACCCTTTGCCCTCCGCCCCTCGATGAAGAAGCCACTTTCTTTGAACCGTCTATTCGCCCTCCTCTCGCTCAACCGTTGCTTCACCCACTTCGACGTTTCGTACTTTGACTGACTTAAACGTTCATTCCGGCGATTGTGGCTGTTGCCCTCTTACCTACCGGGCTATAGTGTCTCGATGTAGATCGCAGCACCGATCCTTCTCGCCCACTTTGCTGCCTCCTTGGCCTTACTTGGTTATTCTTGTTTAAGTCGAAAAACTTGCCCTCTATTTCCATTCTTTTTGATCATTCGCGACTTTGCAGCTCGCGACACCACAAAGAAGCCGCCCGCTCTTTAACCTAGTGCCTACCATCGTTCGTTGATATCGGAACGCCTCCAGGTAGAACACCAGCGCAGGGCATCCTGCCAAACACCAAAAACATCGTTTCCTAGGCATCTTTATCTCCATTTGCTGAGAAATCCCCACCGTTCCACCGGGCCTTTCTTGGTTTCACATCTCGTTCCGAGGATTGTGATATCAGCTGTCCGAGAGCGGCTACGAAACTCCGTGATATTGGGGTAGCGCTATTTGCATTGTTGGCCATCTTCAACGGACACTTGTATTACCAACGCAATGTCTTATCCATTGCACGAGAAGCCCCGGATGGCTAAATCTCGTGGATCTGAGGAAGAGTTTGTCCTGTTTCTTCAGGGGGTGAGTTTCATAAGTTTCCATCAGGCAATTCGCCCGCGGACTTGTCTTACTGAGAAATCAGGTTCCAGCTCGCTGTCGCTGGCAAGAGCTCAAAGATCTAGTCCGCCAAACTGCGCTGCACATTCGACAAGCAGTGGTCTACGATGACCATCGTGGATTTCCCACTGGGCTGGGACAGATTATTGTGAAGAATGAGGACGAAGCTTGGCGGACATATCGTACGTGCAGCAGCTTCTTTCCTTCTGTCCGGAACAATAGCTGACAGAAACTCTGGTTTCTAGACAGGTTGTCCACCACCGGTTGGGAAGGACAAAGCCTGGTTGTTACTCTTGCGCGGACGAGCTCGCCAACTGAGCCCATTGCTGGGCCTACCAAGAGCCCACCCTGTATCATGCAACCTAACTATCTAGCAGGGTATTCAACACCATCAGGAGTGCCCCGACATGTCGCTATGCCACCGTCACCGATAGCTACAGAGTAAGTTCTCTCAGTCTTGAGACTGACGTAAAGAAATTCATGCTGACCATGCCGAGAAGCTCTGTTGTACCGCCGAGTCCGACTTACCAGAGCTCGGAATATAGCACTATGCTCAACCCGATATTTCTCTCTCACCAACCCTTCATGCCGATGTTTCCAGACCCATCATGTCAACTAGTCCCAGCCGTACCGAATTCACCTACCCTTCAACCCTCACTCTGCGACCCGATGGGATACGGATTTATTCCTACATTTACTATGTCCCACCAAATGCAGCAACCCGCCGTAGCAAACAGCACCGCCACTCGCAAAGGCTACTACAGTTACAATAACCGTCATCCGCAAACATATCCGCGACAAAACCTCCGCCGTGGCATCGTGATCCAGAACCTCAACCCAGCCACAACGGACCAGGACCTGTACAGCCTACTACAAGAAACCGTCACCGTGGAACACTGCGAGATACTGCCGATGTACACGAGCTTCAATGCCGCCCGGAACAGAGCCACTGCGCGTGTTACACTTCGCTCTTCAGAAGAAGCAAAACGCGCTGTGACCCTGTACAACAACTACTCTTTCATGCGCTTCAGAATCCGCGTCAAGATCGACAAGAACATTCCGCCCACTTTACCATATAATCTTGCCTCTGATATATATACCCCTGGCCATAGTGATTTATCTACATCTGCATACAGAGAAACTCAGCTTCAGTTCACTCCGCCGACAACCGAGAGTTCAAGTTCAGACACAGACGAGCTAACCCAAAGCCACGAGGCTGTGCAGGACAACGCCACAGAGTTGAGTCCTAAATCAAAGACAAAACAACTCGACAGCTTTCAGCCGCTGGTCGTGAATGGGTCTGGAATCGGAGGAGGTACTGCTGTTGTGACTTGATTACCTGGCTCTCGGATCCATTTACAGTCTCCATTCCCTTGAGTCTGAGATTCTGGAATGAATACTGCTTGATACATCTTCTATTTGGTACCGGTCCTGCCTGTTTGGTTGGCTGTCTTTCTTTTGTCTCACAGCGGTGTCGGCTTTCTATAAAAGTGGGTTATGCAGGTAAGGAGGGTATAATAGTATAGGCGTATAATAGGCGTGAGATAGAAAAGTATGTGTCATACAAATCGTGCCCATGGATTTAATTTCCTGATCTAATAATAAACATCTATGTCCTGTCGAGTGGGAACGAATGAAATCAGGCTTCCAAGAGTGTTGACGCAGTCAATCGATCATTCAATTCATCAGTCATCGAAGGCCACGCTATCTCGTATAGAGTAAGTACATCATGATGCATGCATTAATCATTTCCTTTTCCTTTTCCTTATTTCTCCTCTCAATTCCTTTCCCTTCCTTCAATCGCCGCGTATGCTATTGCCAAAGTTAGACAACTCAGGCAATCCTTCCTCCACTGGAACGAAACCTCTCTGCCTTTGCCCTAATCAGTCGTCCATATCAGTCGTTCAATGCAATCATGTTATCGTCTCATAAATAAAACAACGCAATCCCTCCATGGACTCGGAACCGCAAGAATGGAAATTTTAAAGAACAAAACAAATAACAACAACAACAATAAAAGGCCTATTGGAAAAAAGCAAACAAACCAATGTTTCTCATGAGAAACAGAAACGCCACGTGAGAACAGAACGGGGCAGTTCAACAACAAATAAGCCCGAAAACACAAAGGGTGAAGAAGAAATAATAATAGTTAGTTAAACAAAACCTAAATAATACAGGGGCTGAAAGTTGTACGCGTGGAGTCGAAGAGACGTGGATTTGAGATATGGCCGGCAAGGTGGGTTTCACTCATCCCATGGCTTCCCCGAGCCTGAACCAGACTTGACAACAGAGTACAGAAACTCAAGTTGGATGTGCCGTATGCGGGCGTAGATTATATGAGTGCATACGCGTCATTTCGCATGGTCTATTAATTCGGCGTACAGGGGATCGGGGATCTTGCGAACAATTAGGGCAGCCAGAGCGATAGTCTCTTTCGCGTCGAGGGGTGGGAAGGATCGGAGAATTTTGTTCGGACTAGATAGTTTGAAAGAGCGAGTTAGGTGAATTGATTATTGACTGATCGGTTGAAACGAGTGGAATCAAAGCAGACGCAGACGCAAGTCACTTGAAGAATGAGAAAGAAGAATAGATGTGACTGGTCAACTGAAAAATGGACCCAGGTTTTGGCTGGCTGGCTCCGAGATAAATGGAGGAGGGAAAAAAGAAAACATGGCAAAGGGGTGATACGTACTTCGAGCTTTTAAGAAGGGTGTCTCTCATCAATATCAGTTGCGCCACGATGCAGAGGATGTTGAGATGTGGCCCATAAGCAAATAGGAAATCCCACAGATGGAGGACTTCGGGAAGCGGAGGTGTGCATGCACAGAGCGTGAGGACAGATGGAAATGCGTATAGCTTCGCTTGTAAACCCTTGGAGAAGAGGTAGGCCGCCAGTTTGGGTTCCACAATTTCTAAACATCGGTCAACAAGGTTGAGCCCTCGATGGACACCGTCCATGCCACCCCGGATGTAGCCGGGGCACTCGCGGGTGATGAAGGTGTGGAAAAGCGCAAAGGCCTCAACTTCGCTACGGGCTGCGTAAAGGAACGGAGCACAGAGGACGTTCATGCCCTGCACGTATATTGCCGACTCGCTGGTGATGCCAGGGCTAACTGCTGCTGTGCTGCTATTGCTACTGATGAGGCTGCTGGGTGTCATGTCTTCCACTGACGGTTCTTCTTCTGCGATGCTTGGCGGTGTGTTGATGAGGAGTTCCATCTCGCGTCGGCGCGAAGATGGACGGGACTTTGGTTTGTTCTTGATCTTCGCATCGTGAATCTTCCATGCCACTGCATTCAACAACCGGATGAGGCTGGCTTCTGTGACACGGCGTTTAAAGAGCGGGTCGGTGGCTAGGGTGCGGAAGGTATCGTTGCGGATTTTTGTATAGGCAGGCGAGCGTCCACGATGGATAAGGGAGAGATATTGATCGGTAGGGAGTGGTGGGATATCGAGGAGGATCAGCCATAAATAGACTCTATATGTTGACTGGATGTAAGGAGTTAGTAAATAGCAATCCACAAAAAGACTATAAGGCGAACTGTACCATGCCATCGCCATCTGCTTCTACTCTTGTAGATAGAACCAAGTATCGCAGTTCCTGGAGCGTTTCTTGCATGTTCCCTTGTTGAGGACCGTCTCGTAACAGCGTTTCTAAAGGGGACTTCTTTACTCCAAAACCAGACCCTGTCTTACGTCCGGGCCGTCGCTGGGCAGGTATCGCTGGAACATCGCGGGATGAGGTGTCGCTGTTCGATCTCGCGCGGCGATGCGTTCGCAGCCGGACAGGAGATTCTAACTGGGACGGGTTGGAGAGCTCGTTGGGTCCTGCTGAGGAGCGGGCGGAGGAGACCTGGGAGGATAGGAGAGGGCCGGAGGAGAGGTTGTGGTGAGACTGGATCTTACGCAGGCCTCGCATCGTCCGTGGTGATGGAGATCCGGCCAAAGCAGCCAAGTTGAGCTGAGCCTGCGTCGGCGGTTGAGATGGCATGTTGACGACGGTCGAGGTCTGGATTTGGATGGAGTCGGAGGTGGTCGCGGATGGCGGCGGGGAAACACACCATCTTCCGGTCAGCCAGCAACGAGAAGATGGTCCATGGAGAGTTTCGCGAAACCAACGATGCAGTCGAGTGAGCGCTCGGCAAGGATCGAGAAATATTTCGGTGGCGGGCGGTTTTGCAGGAATGCGGAGCCTCGATCTCAGGTGTAAGCAAGTCCAAGCTTGTCCACGCGGCGCTAAGGGAGAATTAGAGCATTATTTGCATGCGCTAAACTGCTTTTCTTTATATGCACGACAATCCGCTTGTGCACAAGACAACAGGTGTCTCACCCCTACGGCTTTGTGATGGCTGGATTCGACACACTGGCCATGTATCGCCGCGTGCTTCAAACGTTGGTTGCTTTAAGGCACTACATTGCAACTAGGTATCTCTAACGCTCGACGTGATACATGTCTCCTTGTAGATAGTGTCCACCAACATCAATAGCGGTGCAATTTGGCCGCAGTTACTGGAGCGCCGTCTGAAATAATTCCTAAACAAACCGTGCGGCCTGAACGCCTGTCCCAGCCAAAACCGTAATAAATAATGACCCGTAATATAGCGACTTATCTCATTAGTTGTGCTTCACTTCGCTTTCGCTTGCCCATTCTCTGTTCCCCCCGTAACGGTGTTGACAAATTCCTGGTATTTCAGCACCTCTCCTCTCTTTCCATTCCCTTGGGCCTTGCCAAGTTTACCCCCGAACGCCTTGCGGCCAGTGAACCCACCAAGGACTTCGTTAATTTCCCGGTCCGTGAGTGGGCGCTCTCCATTGTCTGGGGCAGTATTGAGAAGTGCGTCACGCAGTTCTTCCACATCAATCTCGCCGCTGTCATCTTCGTCAAAAGCCGCTAAGGCATTGACCAGCTCTTGCCTGGATGATAGTGGTGAGAGTAATTGAGAAAGAGTATTTAGGAAAGTAGGAAAGTTAATTGTCGAAGAACTTCCTGGAGGGAAGAATTGGGATAAAGTGGACTGGTCTTGGCCTATTTCCAATACAGCTGTCAGCTATAGCTATGGTTGGATACTCCAAATAATGAGGATCACACTTACCAACATTCACAAGTACATCCGCCACATCTTCTTTGTCCACAAAACCATCGTTATCTCTGTCCAGGACCTGGAAAGCCTCTCGTATCTCTCTGAGCTGTGCTGGGGCCAGCCTAGCTGCCGCATCGGATGAGGCAGCCATCATACTAGTCGCTTTTGCCTCCATGCTCGATGGCGATGATTCGACTGCGCTCGCTCCCCTACTTGGAGACGACGGAGAATCCCTGGAAAACCGAGGCTGGGGTATCGGCTCCCGGCTCTTGGGAGAGGCATCGTGATCCTCAACAGTGTAGGATTGGTTTAATTTGCTGGGCGATACAACTGGGGTATATCCTCTGCTCGGGGAGCTCCCTGGTGTGGTTGGGCGAGCTTGTGCCGGAGGGGAACTGGGAGTAGATGGTCGTCGGAAAGGTGACGCACGGGGAGAGTTGAAGGACAGCGGGGAAGGGCGAAAGGGAGCATTGCTGGAGGGGACCTACAAGCATGTAATTAGCGGGCGTTATCATGAACTTGTATTAGATTGGCTTACCATGGCGATTATGGGTAAGCGGAGCCAGTTTCTTGCCGCTGTTAAGGACAATGACAGAGGAGGGTGAGGCTATACATACTTCCTAGAACGGCAAAGGACCCAAACAAAGCAAACTCGGAGGCGCTGAGTCAGCCGAAAGAGGCACGTGCGGGGCGTATCCAAGGACTATAGACCGTATACACAAATCTCGCTAGATGCAGCATACGAGCAAATCATGGCCATAGAAAATCGAACAAACCAGATACTGGGTAAACTTTAATATTACACTGCGTTGAATACCATAAAAAATGCTGTGGTCACTCCAAACCATGATTTATCACAGTGAGACTTCCCCGCTGTGGAGATCTGATCCGTTCGTTTCCTTTTTCGGCCTCTCGGTTTCCCCCTGAGTCTCAAATCACTCCGACAAGACATGCTTCACAACGTCGATCTAGCAGCTGATAATCCTTCAGTCTTTGCTTGACGTTTTTCTCCGCAACTCGCTAAATGGACTAACTACCGGCTTCCCCTCGATTGGTCCATTAATTGAGCATGCCGCAGCTCTTACTCGCCGGCTGTCTGGAGCTCTCCCACCTCAATTAACAACCCCCTCTCAATCCCCGTCCTCTCCGCAGAGTCCCTTCTCCTCACAACAAAGAAAATGAACGTTACATTGCCTATGCGGACGTCAGATGGGACGGGGAACCTGTCCTCCAGCCCTCCAAAGTCAAATGGACTTCCTCGCCTATCACCTTCCCCATCATTCGTCCGAAAACACTCTCCCAGCAGCTCCGATACATCAAATATCCGTCGCCTCGACCAGCAGGCCGCTGCGCCGGTCTCAAAGCCACGCCGATGTAAATCGCAATACCCCCGTGATTCACCCGAGCGCCATGTTGAATTCATTCTCGTTGCTTCCTTCCACATCGATCGGGGTCCAATTATGGAACACCAGTACCCAGGCCCCATTAGCAGCGATGAAGGCATGTTGGCGGAACTGATGCTTCCGGATCAGACACACGTTCGGAGCCAGGATTGGACTATATTCTTCCTACACAAAGATACAAGCACGGAGGGGGATGAAGACGGCCCAGCGTCGGGAAAGAAAAAGAAGAGGAAAGGTAAAAAGGCCAAGACACAGACGTCCTCGGGCGACAACGAAGAAGATGGCGTTGATTTGGATACTGGCTCTGGGGAGGAGACGGAGGAAGACCAAAGCAGCGATGAAGAAGATGGCGACGAAGGGCCCCCTTTGATGTATGTGCTCAACCTGGTCAACACGAAGCAGGACAACACTGTCAAGCGGTAAGTTTCCCTATCCAATATTCATAGATCTTTTGCGCGTGAGCGACGGCTGATGTGTTATTAGAGGTGCTGTAGTCAAGGCAATGGCGATTTGTACACGGCATTCTTTCCTTCACATATATAAAGTACGCAGCGTTTCCATGAACATGCTCCCATAGATGATTGTCCTAACGATAAATAGCCTATTCTACTACTAGCCCTGGAAGACTACTTTAAATCACCATACCCGGAAACCCTCGAAACGCTCTACAATGCCGTGAACTCCATGGACTTGTCCCCAATGCCGAAGTTGAACCTGCTCGAGCGGCAGATATTGCAAGCTAGTAATTGCAAGGATATGTTCATCGAAAAGTTCGAGCAGATGATTCATCAGCGAGGGATTGAGGAAGGCGAACTACCCGAAATCGACGAAGACAACCCACCGTCACCGAAAAGGGGCCCTGCGCCGCGATACATAGTCCCTCGAGATACCCATGAATTTGAGTCTAAAATCATTTATCATGACATTCCGATTCCGGTGAAAGTGCCAACGGTTATCTGGCCTGAGATTGTCGGCGATTTTTCGCTTGTCAAGCTCATCCAAGTCTTTTCCGCACCCCATGCGGCATCACCGCAGCCTTTCGCTCTCCACCCTCATTTAACCACTAGCGGTGCATACACCCACCCGGTCATCATTCTTGTTAACGCGATGTTAACACAGAAGCGGGTCGTCTTTCTTGGCCACAACCGACCATCTGGAGAGGTTGCAGAAGCGGTGCTAGCCGCATGTGCGTTGGCGTCTGGTGGGATTTTACGTGGTTTCACCCGTCATGCTTTCCCCTACACGGATTTGACGAAAATCGACGACCTCCTGCAGGTGCCAGGGTTCATTGCAGGGGTCACAAATCCGACGTTCGCCAATCATCCGGAATGGTGGGATGTACTCTGCGACCTGCCTACAGGCCGGATTAAAATCAGTAACCACATTGAACCAGCACCAGTCACCGACGGCTTACTGTACTTCCAGCAGCAGGGCCCAGTAAACATGTCAGGGCCAAATGCCGATCCCAGCGGAGATAATCTGTTCATGGAAGATGTTCTGCGCAGTATCGCAAACCGATACGGCGAGAACGCAATCAGGGCCAAATGGCGCGCCTACATCACGAAATTCACACGGGTTTCAGCCGTATTCGAAGAGATGGTTTATGGGGCGTCAAACTTGTATATAATTGGACCCAATGAGGAGCTTTCTCCTGAAAGCCCCAGCGGCCTGCAATCGGATCCGGGCGATCCAACAACGCTGCGCGGCCATGGCTATGTCTGGGCAGACGAAGCCTCCAAACAACGGGAACTGATGGCGTCGGTCTCTCGCATCGAAGGCTGGCGGACTACTAGGTCCTATTACTCTTTCATCCAAGACATTGCAGCAATGTACTATCCCGCTCGCCCCATCCAGAAGCCAGACCTTCACCATCATCATGACCGCCTCCGGACGCTGAAACTGCCCTCCTTCGACGCCGGCAACATCTATCTCGCTTTAGCTCATTCGATCAAAGACTACGCCGGCATCTGCCAACTTCTAACGGTCACCCCCGAGAGCCAGGCAGGCCTGTTCTATATCTCCATGGGTCTTCTCCATCCAGACCAGAATGTCCGCGAGGCAACAGCGGACCTTCTTGAGCGCATCGCTCTCCACCCAGCAGGGCGGCACTTTTGGGCACAGCTCAACCGGTTCGCAAAGTCCGCGTACTTTCGCATTAAGCGCGAGAAAGACGCAGCCGCGACCGCGACCGCATCGCCAGTGGTCAAATCACCAAGCGATAGCTTTGGTCCGCCGCAGAGCTTGGTTGGGGTTGCAATGGGTGGTGTGCCTTCTCATGGAAGTCAATAATGCACTCACATATCAATCAAGCGCGGTAAATGCGTATTCTTGTTGTTTGAAGCGATGGCCATGTTTTCTCTTTCTTTCTTTTGGACTTTGTTTCTCCGTGCATATTATATTATACTATAAATCCTTCCCCCTTCTTTCGTTCAGCCTATATGGGTGATATATTTGAGTCCTACCTGGGTTAGAACATGTACCTATTGTATCTACTGCGATTCGGGGAATCCAGCTGGAATGTTTCCAATGAGGAAGAAGAAATGGAGAAAATGGTCATACGGCGTTATGAATGAAATGCAAGGTTAATAATACTATAACTTAACAATTATTGTTTCTAAGGTGTATTCTTGATTAGTGAGCCATTTAGTGCTTGGTTGTTTTAGTAAGTGTTATTCTATAATGCAATGCACTGAGAACGTACTTTTCGCATATTAGATTTATCTAGCTGGTATATATCTAATTGGTATATACACGATTCAAATACCAAAAGGCAGTCGTTGTCATCATCCAAACATGATCAAAGTCAAAACCGGGACGACAACGCTAAAAAAATAAGATAAAAGGAGTGTCGGAATGTAGAAGGCGAGACACGCTTGTTAACAGTAATGGTATATAATATATATAGAAGGGAGGATTGAAGAGGCGGTCGAGGTGGTTGTGACGGTTGGGTATCTCATAATGATACCAGGGCAGCGCCTACTGTTAGGGAAACCCAGAGCGGGAATGAGATTGCTCGCTGCGACGCGGCAGCAGAGGGGATGTCGTCTTCTTCCCCAACGGTGATGTTAACCTTTGCGAAATCCGCACCACATTTGCCGTTGACTGCCTTGGCTGAAGGGATGTATGAATCTGCAAGCGGCTGGTCCTTGACCTGGGCCCATTCGCTGAAGATGTCTAGAGTTGCTTGGAGGCAAGGGCCACAGGTTGGAGTGGACTTGGAGTCAATCGTGCTGCCGTAGGGGAGGAAGTAAATGTCGTAGTCAACTGGGTTGGAGGAGTTTGTGACGGCATCGACGAAGCAGTAGTCGGATGTGTCCGGGTTTTGGAGGCAGGTGGCACGGTAGATAGGTTCGTAGGTAATCATGTCGTAGTAGGCGTTTGCGACGAGAGGGTTGCCGGCTTCGTAGTCCTGGCCGCAGTTGTCGTCGGCGAGAAGGTCGGAGGCAAAGCTGGACATGGTGGAGGAGCAGGACGAGACGTCGGCGGAGCAGGCTGTGTCGAGGACAAGTGATGTAGAGGCGGCGGTTCTAAGAGTATGGAAGAATCCGGCAGAGTCGCGAAGGAGCGTAGAGATGGCATGGCAGTCGGTGAAGCTGGAGTCGGCGAGAAAATTCTTGAAGAAGCTTGGGCAAGACTCGGTGGTGAAGTTGTTGGACAGGCTGGTGTCGAAGGCCGTGGGGAAGCTAGACGATATCGACGATCGCTGGATGATAGATCCGATTTCATCGGCCTCCACCTGAAGATGCTCGTGGGCGTGTCCTTGGTGGTGGATATTCGTCCCAGCGATGGGTGGAGCATCTTTGACGGACACTATGTCGACGATCTCTTGGTCTGGACCAGGTCGCGAAACACCCGCAGATTCTGCCACAGTCTCTTCAGCGATGACTGCTGGAAGGACCAGGGCGCAGACGAGCAATCCCCGTACGTGGGTGAAGTTGATCCATGATTGTGGGCGCATTCTGACCAAGGCGTGGATTCGCTACGGGCGGCTTCGATGACGGAGAGAGAGTGGCATAAAACGATGAGCGGCGGACAGGCGTGACGCGATTAAGATTAGTGAATAATTGAGCAATAGCAGCATCGAAGCAAAAGACGAGAAACGAGTGTGAGGCCGGTCCGCGGACTATCGGCAAGACATTGTACTGTATACTCCAGAGAGTGTGGCAGAGCGACTGGACAGACTGTGCAGAAGGCAACAGTCACATGGAAACAAAGGGCCCAATGGCCGAGAGCAAAGGAGCGAATGACAAAGAAAGCGCAAGGATGAAATGAACAAGAGAAGAGAGGAAGAGAAGAAGAGGAGAGGAAGAGCAAGAGGATTAGGGGCGATGGAGACGGTGCCCGGTCAAAGAGACTGAGACTGAGACTACTTTAGTGTGCCTGATCGAAGCGTCTGGACTCTGCCCATCAGCCATTCCTCTTCCAAGAGAAGCCCCCCACGACACCCGCCGGACGGCCAATTATTCTCCAGCTGTTCGAGTCCAAGATTGCGACTTTCGTCGAGCTTAGGGCTGACTGGCAGACTGCTTTTAGGCCGGTCTTTGGTCTCTGACAGGACGCCTGCACTGCCTGGCGTGACTGCGAGCACCACTGCTGCCAGTGAAGGATTGTCCCGACCCATTGTCTTTTGCGAGTCCATCTCGGGCGTAAAACCTACGGCAGAATACGGATACGACGACATCGCAAACCAGGAACCTACCTCATCGCTGTTCGAGCCCTCGAGGATATTCCGTCGTCAACCGCAGGAAAAGAAACCCGACACTCACCAATCAGAGGGGGCAGAACTCCTCCACAAAAACTGCGTCGAGTCCACTTTCTCTATCGCAGTCAGCAACCGGACTGCAATCATGACTCTTCCAACTTTCTGGTCGTTGTAGACAAGACACCCGCGCCCGCGTCAAGATCGTCTCCGCTCCTCTCGTCTCCCTCCCCGTCATGTCCGCAGATCTGGTCCCCGAGACAAGGGTCCTTGCCGTTGCCAGCCATGTATGTGCTCACCCCCACTATGCCAACCCACCACTTATCAGGCCTGGACACTGACAATTGCAGGTTGTCTATGGGTATGCAAACCCCCTTACTATGTTTCCAATTCTGGATCGGACGTGTGATTACAGCCAAGCTGACTCGATAACAGCCATGTTGGTAACAAAATGGCAACCCTCGTCATGCAGTCTCTGGGCTGTGATGTTGCCGCTTTGAATACCGTGCATTTCAGTCAGTACTCCCCCCCCCCCCCCCCAATGGCTATATTCAAGACTAACTTGGTTTTAGGCAATCACACTGGTTACCGCCAGTTCAAGGGTACTCGGGCTACAGCAGATGAGATCAGAAATCTCTATGAAGGCTTGTGCATGAGCAACCTCACAGACTTTGATGTCATGCTCTCGGGCTATGCGCCGAGTGCTGCTGCAGTTGAAGCTGTCGGGTCCATCGGTCAAGACCTCCAACGAAAGGCTGCAGACCGTCCCGGTTCTTTCTTTTGGGGTGCGTTGCCCACCTGTTGTTTCCGTCGCCTTCACCAAACTAACGAGGCCTTCCATACCAGTCCTGGATCCCGTAATGGGTGACCAAGGCCGTCTATACGTCAACGACGATGTAGTACCGGCATACAAGAAAATTGTGCAGCACGCCGACTTGATTCTCCCTAACCAATTCGAAGCCGAGTACTTCCCCCTTCTCCATTACCCCAACCCAACAACTAACCACCCCGCCGTCCAGAGTCCTCTCCGGTGTCCAAATAACCTCCCTCCAAACCCTCGCAAAAGCAATAACAACCCTGCACGCAACATACAAAATCCCACACGTAATCATCACCTCAGTGCAACTCTCCAAACTCTCCCCATCGCAAGAAAACCCCTCACCAGACTCCACCCAGAACCTTCTAACAGTGATTGGCTCCACAACCCTCTCCAGCGGCAAACCGCGCCTCTTCCGCATCGACGTCCCAGCCATAGACTGCTTCTTCAGCGGCACAGGCGACATGTTCGCCGCACTCACCGTCGCCCGACTCCGCGAAGCTGTATTCGCCGATCGCAACCCAGAGCTACGGAACGCAAAGTCCTGGGTTTCGGGCGACGAAGTACGGCCTACGAAGCTGCCGCTTGCAAAGGCCACCGAAAAGGTTCTGGCTAGTATGCACAATGTGCTGGAGAAGACTATTGAAGCGAGGGATGTGGAACTGGCCGCCACTGCGCCTGCTTCTGGCGGAAGCGAGGAGGAGGTGCAGAAGAGCGAACATCTACGGCGGACGAAGGCTGGGGAGATTCGGCTTGTGAGGAACGTCAGGTTTTTGCGGGAGCCTACGGTGGAGTTCATGGCGAAGGAGTGGGAGGGGGACTATTGAAGAACGAACCCAACATGTCGGGTTACATTGCATGCATTTGCCCAGTGCCCAGTGCCTAGGATCTGGAGTGCGATCATCATTACTAAACAACATATAGAGCATTGCTAGTGTTTCATGGTCTTTTTCATTGTTATTTTTAGATCATGAGCAGAAGCAAGAGCTCAACTCTGGTATCCATCTATCTAAACGTATCGTTCGTTTCGTAACGTACTTTTGATTCAGCACGAGTCGCCTCCAATCAAAAATACTTCTCTAGCATATCCAGCTTACCACGGGGCAGTAACTCGCTTAGTTCCCGGTACTTCCAAACCCACCAGCTCCTCGAACACTCTCCGCCAACTCCTCAACAACCTCGACCTCGGGTGTGTAAATCTGCATTTGCGTATCAGCATCCAGCCACATACCATACGTGAGAAGAGTGAAGAGTGTGAAAGGGACATACCCTCTCCAAAACAAGCTGCGCAATACGGTCCCCCTCGTTGATCGTGAAATCCACATCGGAAAAGTTAAACAGCAGAACCTTGACCTCGCCTCTGTAGTCAGCATCAATCACGCCAGCGCCGGTATCGATGAAGTGCTTCGATGCGAGTCCGCTTCGGGGCGCGACGCGGCCGTCTGGGTTTTTCACAATTCCAGTTAGCTTTCTTATTTTCCTCTCTTTAAGGGGGGCTTCGCCATTAAGTAGGGTAGGGGTAACATACATGTCCCCTCGGGAACAGCAATGGCGATTCCTGTGTCAACGAGTGCCTTTCCCTTTGCTGGGATGACGGTTTCCTTTGCACTGTAGATGTCGTAGCCTGCGGCGAAAGCAGAGCCACGGGTCGGGGCGCGGGCGGTGTCGACGAGCTTTTTCACCTGGAGAGAGGGGATGTTGGAGCCCATTTTGGAGGTTGGTTCGGATTCGGTGGGGTTGGAGGCTGTGTTTGAGGGCTTGGGTCGTTTGGCAAGCGGCGACGCGGGGAG
This sequence comes from Aspergillus versicolor CBS 583.65, assembly GCF_001890125.1. Lineage (NCBI taxonomy): Eukaryota > Fungi > Ascomycota > Eurotiomycetes > Eurotiales > Aspergillaceae > Aspergillus > Aspergillus versicolor. The sequence continues at coordinate 1,386,209 of NW_024467524.1, read as the reverse complement.
GGAGGGTGGTTCGTGGGTTGCTGTGGTGGTTTCTTTGGGTGGTGGAGTGGTCTCCTTGGTCATGATACGGTTGATGAATGGGTCAGGGTGGGAATTGAGGAAGACAGAGAGGTAATGGAAAGAGAGAAAGTGCGGTGTATGATTTTCAGCAGGGACGCAAGCGATTGTCGAGTAGATATAGACTCCCGCACAGGCTGCGGAGCTGGAACGCGTCTGGCGGTGAGGGGCACGCGTAAAGTGGGAGGCGTCTGTTTGCTGCGTTTGCATGCCAATGAGTAAGCAAAGCCAAACTGCGCACATGGTCTGTCCCGGATGGCGGAAACTGAGCCGACGCCCCGCAGAAACCGATTGTGGTTGTGTCCACTCGAGCCTCGGTCCGGCTGTGGAAGCTGGGGACGCATTGCTCTCCGAGCCATCTTATTACCGGCAATGTTCCTGGCCTGGACATGAGTTCCCTTTGGCTTCAATTCCTGTATCTGAGCTGCCAGAGGACTAACCCATAACCGATCTCGCATCCATTGCATTTGCCATATTTGGATCATGGCTGGTGCCGTACGTCAACCGATCGATGTTCCAGCCCTGGAACGGTATATCGACCAGAATGTACCCGTCATCAAGACACCCCTGGAGGTGAAACAGGTAACTCAGTCAACAAATAAAACCGCGGCCATGGAGCCAACTTGGGGACAAAAAGAACCAACGCTCATTCTCTCTCTCATAGTTCGGTTTTGGCCAATCGAACCCAACCTACCAGCTCGTTGCCTCCGATGGAAAGAAGTTCGTTCTGCGCAAGAAGCCGCCAGGCAAGCTATTGTCAAAGACAGCACACAAGGTTGAGCGGGAATACAAGATTATACATGCGTTGGAGCAAACGGACGTGCCTGTCCCCAAGGCGTACTGTCTCTGCGAGGACAGCAGTGTAATTGGGACCCCCTTCTACATCATGGAGTTCCTGGATGGGAGGATATTCACCGATCCCGCAATTCCTGAGGTATCGGCTGAGGAGAGAACAGCCTTGTACGCAACTCTATATCTTGTGACTCTGTAATCATCTGGTCAGTGACTAATGTTGTGCAGGTGGAAGGATGCCGTTCGAACCTTGGCCAAATTCCATCGCGTCGTCCCCAAGTCCGTCGGGTTAGAAGGATTCGGAAAACCAACAGGATTCTATGATCGACAGATTGCCACGTTTACCACAGTTTCCAAGGCCCAAGCTCAAGCCGTCGATGTCGAATCCAAGGAGCCGGTCGGGGAGCTGCCCCATTTCATGGAGATGGTGGGCTTCTTTCAGGACAAGAGCACACAGCCAAAGGACCGTGGGACATTAGTGCACGGCGATTACAAGATTGACAACATGGTCTTCCACAAGACCGAACCTCGTGTTATCGGCGTGCTGGACTGGGAAATGGCCACGGTGGGCCACCCTCTCTCGGACTTTTGCAACCTCACCAGCCCGTACTTCCTCGAAGGAACAGAATACCAGGTGGAGAAGTTCAGGCCAGGCGCTGTCCCCGGTTTGCCCACGCGAGAGGACTGTTTGCGGTGGTACAGCGAATATGCCGGATGGGATCCGGCGCCTGAGATCATTTGGGGGGACGCATTCTTTCAATGGAGGAGCTCGGTCATCATGCAAGGCATCAAAGCACGCTATGCCTTGAGGCAGGCTAGCAGCGCGCGTGCCGCAGAGTATGCCCAAAAAACGGTGCCGTTTGCCCTCGGGGCATGGGAGCGAGTGCAGAAGGTGCAGGCAGTCCTTCGCCAGAAGGGCAAATTGTAGGGAGAGCCATGCCAGCCAGCGTGCTCGCCAGGCCGAAAGCCAGGATGTCTTAGTTCAGTAGCTGACTTCCTACGGGAGGAACCTTGTGGAGACTAGAAAGGCACTCGATTGCGTGGCGTTGGATGGTTTGTGCGTCTTTATTGGCATTTACATGTCATGCCTTATACGAATATATATATACATATGTATCCACGACCAGCGAGCAATTGCATGTTAGACAACCTGTTTCGAGGTCGGTGTGTTCGCAGAAGAGAGTTTAAATCAATGATCAGATCAGATGATACGAGCCAGACTTGAGTAAACGACAGAATCATTGCAGCTTGTCGGGCGTTCATGGCTTAGTGCTTCCCCACTTCGTACTCGAAAGGATGCGCTTCCTGTAAGCTGGCCAACTGGCCGACATTCATCGTACAGGAGGGGTTCAAACTTCAAACACTCGGGTCGACTTCGAGTTCTCGAGGCAAATTAAATGTACATGCAGGTGAGGGCTTTCTAGTGCGAGCAAAGATCCAAGGATACGCATCCCAGCGATCTCGGAACAGCTGTGATTGGGGATTTGGGGACGGCGTGGGTCGCGAAGGAGGAGATGATTGCAGCATCCACGATCCTGGAGGTTCTCTCATATCATCGACTGCGCCAAGAGGGAAACACCCGGCCCAGTGAGGCGCAACCAACACATCGTCAGCAATGTACGAGGCGGCCGGCCTCAAGGCTCACGGGAAAACGGGGTTCTCCAACTGAAACCAATTGGGTGCGGCTCATTCGGTGCTTTCTTCTCTTTCCTTTTTTCTGTAAGACGATGCTGATCTGCATTGAGCCTTGACCCGCCTCCAAAGCCTATACTCCGCAGTATTATAGGCACTACGACAATGAGAGTACGACCTTCTGACTGACAAGACTAAGAGGTTGGAGGTGTGCGTGTCAACCAATGGCGACCAATCCGATCACCTCCTGAAAGGAGCTCTCCCGTATGTCCACGCACGGATTATGATTGAACGGCCAGTGGGGATCAATATTCCAGATTGAGACCATCAAAAAAGGGTGGAAAAAAAGGGGCAAAAAATAAATAAATAAAAAAGACAGAGAGAAAGAGAGACAATCAGGATTTGGGACACGCAGGTTGGAATGAAGACTGCTGAGTCGCTGACTTGGAGATGGGGAAACTGGGCAGGGAGTGTTCGAGAATGAAGAGGGGGCGACACCGATGTAACGATGTCACATTGTCGAGCGGCTCTCGCGCCTTGAGAAGTGATGATCAACGCATTATTTATCTGAAGCACTGGGCGGCGGTTTCATCAACCATGAATCGGATATTATCGCTCGATTGAAGAGGAATGTGACCAGCAACATGGGCTCGTTGTGGTGAGACAAGGGGGACGACGGACTTGGAATTGCTCCCTGTCTGTCAGGCGGGCCATATATCTCGTCGACTCCGTAGGCGTCCTCTGAGTAGTCAGCGGAATTATTGCGGTGGTGTTGTCCTGCCGGCGAATTTGTCCATCATGTTCGTTTGCGAGGGTCTGGAGGGGCAAACATCTTCTCCTCAAGCTCCTTCTTGGGGCCAGACTCGGAGGATCGGTTGGACCCAGTTCGGCCGAGCGCCCTGGGCATCGTCAAAAAATTTACGAAGCGTCAACAGCTCTTGAATTGCATCCAATAATACGGAATGCTGAGGATGAGACAGCGGCTCTGTGGTCGCAGGTTGACCCTCCTTCAAGCCGCATTCCCTCCGTGAGGAGTCGCAAGTCCGAGGGCTGTTTCGCCCTCCACAAGTTGCAGGTGCATGGAGGAAGTGGGCTCCGTACTCCGTAGTGGAGAGGGGAAAGACAGGGAAACGTGGCCGATCATTTCAACTGCAGAGTGACAGTTGCTGCCACGAATCACCCAACCACTGCGGCGTGCCAAGAGAGATTAGCCCATTCCTGCTGACCAGGAGGCTGTCGAGGAAGGTCCTTTCCACAGAGGCCGTCTGATCAGTCCGCAGTCCCATCTGCGGTTGAGCCTTGTTCTCTGAGGACCGTGAAGAAGGATGCTGTTTCCAGAATCCCAGAAATCCTGGGAGAGCGGGAAGCAAGGGCGCTAAAGTAGTTAACTTTCACAGAGGCCCGTGGACTGTGGAAGCTCGATGGTCTCCAGGCTTGGGGCTTGGGATCCGGATCTGGACTGCAGAACACCCGTGCCTCATTGTACTCGCACGCGTATTCCCAGTCCCGCCAGCCACGCCCAAGGTTGACTTCCTTATTTTCCTTTGCCCCGATTCCCGAGTCTCGTTGATCCTTTTCCTGCCCTTTTCTTTTGTTCTTGCTTTCCCCTCTCCTCTCCACGAGTCCGAGTCGGGTTGGAGGTGGATATGCTTCGTGGCGGTCAGCGAAGGCGCGCATTGCAGCCTTAGGTACCAACTGCTGACAGTACACACTGCAGTTCCACCCAGCGCAGGAAACTCCTCAAGCAGGAAGCTCCCAAAGCAGGAAAGCGAGGCCTCCTGGTCTCTCGTGTAAACAAGAAGCGAATACGAGGAGCTCCCTTTAAGAAGCCCTCTCAGTCTCGAGGGTGTCTGAAAGTCGAGGGAGCCGGCGAATCCTTCAGGCAAGTTCCACGGCGGTTCTCTGCAGAAGAACGACGAGCACTTCAGCCTCCTTGTCAGCCGCATCCAATCAGCGGTGCAAAACTAGAGCCTCATCTGTGTGAGTGGAGCAGACTGGAGCCTGAAATTGATTTAGTCTCGTTTAGTCGCTCGTGCTGGTCGTCGCGGGCGTGGCATTACGAAATGCCGGAGAACATCTCAAGCAATCAAGTACTCCTTCCTTGTTGAGCCGGCTTGAGGCTTCTTCCCACGAGTGACTCGCCTCGAAACTCTTTTGAGCCCGCTGCCCGCCCAATCACCGCTCGCAGCCGCCGACGGACTCGGCAGGTTTCGTTCGGGATTATTATTAAATCCCAATATTATTATTATTATTATTTTCTGCATTATTTTGCTCATTCCCTGCCCCCCCACCTCTGCTCGCCTTGAGATAATTATTTCGATGATTGCCTGGTGGCGGCGTCTGCAGTCACCCCCTCGTGTGACTTTCTCTCCTGAGGTGCTTGCTTCTTCTCTCCATCACCACCACCACCATCATCATCGTCGACATATGGCAGTCACCGGAGGTGAAGGCGATATTTCGAGCCCCCGTTGATCAGTTGAGTTGCAAACCTGCACGGGTTTCAAGAAACCCAAGAAACCAATCCCTCGCCATTCGGGGACCTGACGGACACACAGAAGTGCCACTTCTTCTCCACTCCGTCGTCCAGATTTCAAGTGGTTCCAGAATCCAAGGTGCGGCGCTTCTGGCTGGCTTCCCGCTGCTCTCGGGATCACGTATAATTATTATTATTATCGCCCCGTCGTCCTCTCTCGTCCGCAGCCTCAACCACTTGACCGCTTCAGAGGCTCTGGCAGCTCTGCGTCGTGTCCACCTGCCAAGCAGCTTGAGTGAAGGCCTGATTCAGACAGAAACCACTGTCCAGTCCCTCCCGTTGCATTCCCTGTCGTTTTTTCTCTGATCAACGCGCCGTTCTGCTCCTCTCCATCACCGTCCTTTCCTTTTTGCTTCTTTCTTTCAGATCTTCCCTCTCGTATTCGCTTAATCGCTTCTTCCTCTTTCTCTTCCGTTTCCTCGCGGCGTGAGGTCATTCTGCCGCTGCTGCAAAATCCCCGAGCGGCCCTTTTGGCGCTTCCACCGAGGCTTTAACCAGCTCACCTGCGATCGACGCTGGCGTCATCCCAGTCCTTCAAGAGCCGGGTTTCTCTCCATTCCGGAACTTTGGTTCCCCAGCTATTTTCTTTATCTTGAGCGGAGGAGCTGCCTTTGACCTCTTGTCGGACCTCGCTTCTTGAGCCTCAACCGGTGCGCGATTCGTCTCCGATTGAGCCTCATCCGTTCCTGGAAAACAGGTGAGCTTATTTCGCCTCCGCCTTCCACTCTCAACCCATGTTGCTCTTGTTCCCAACCTTGCTGCCACCATGGAATCTGTCTTGACAACTCTTCATCTTCCCCGCTATGGTTACTTGCCGTCTGGGTTTTACTGGTGACTCTCACCCAACTGTCCTCGCACCCTCTCGCCTGTGTAACTTACTGCTCTCCCCTCAACCCCCCGATGCTTACTGTCGCGTTTCTCGGTAATATTGTCGCTTGTACTGACTTCCCTCCAGACTTAATCCTGTCGCGTATCCTGGTCTAATGGTCTAAGTGTACTCATTGTCTCTTATCTTCTTCCACCTGGGTGCTGTTTTGGAGCCTCTATCAGGAAAGACCAGAAAGCGGGGGAAAAAACGAAGGAAGAAAAAAAGAAGAACGTAGGAACACCTCGTCTAAGCGGGCCAACTAAACAAGCTCAATCGCTTTACGAGAGAGGGTGGCGCTCCTGATGCGCCAAAAACCGCCGCCTCCATGACCGAAGCAATGGGCTCCGATTCCCCACCGCTTGAAGTATTCAAGCCGAATTACAACCCCAGGAAGTCGACGCCGCCCCCATTTGAAAGTCAAGAGCAGTCATCGCAGCACGATGACACCAAATATGAGAGTAAGAATCTCCCTAGATCTAAGAAAATCGAGCTCCGTTTTGGGCAACGAGAGGCCGATGATGCCCTATGGCGAAACTCGGATTCTCACGGCTATTGGAGACCGGAAAGCAACCCAAGCCCGGTCGAATTGGGAAGACTCTCCTATGAAGCACTTGAGAGGCTTGAACGCCCACAGCTGCCACCTATGCGGGAACAGCCAAACCCACCAAACAAGCATCCCAAATTCAATAGCGATCAATTTACGCTCCCGGCGCTTCAAGACCCGTCAACAGGCCATTCGCCTAATGCTTCCAACACAAAACTACCGCCCATTCACACTCAGCTCGGGCCTGTATTACCGCCACCGCCTACCGGACCCCCTACACGCACTACACGGGCACCGTCATTCTCGCTACCTCCCGTCACCACCATCTCCCCGCCTTTGACGAGGGTTGAGCCCAGCCCTCGAGACCATTATCGCGTGCCATTACCCCAGTCAAAGATACCACCTACTCCGTATTCACATCCCTCGCCTGTAAGCTTGCAAGCCGCGTCTGTCGCGTCCTCGCCGGTCTCACAGCAGCCTTGTTGGCGAGGCGCCAAACCACTTGGGCCTTATCCATACGACTCGCAACCTATAGCCTCCAACAGGAGCCCAGCGGCAAGTTATCCGACGCCGATAGATCATGCCTCGGCCTGTGACCCTGGAAGCTTCACGCCTTCGTCACAAGGCAACGTGGCAACTGCTCCGACAGGTACATTCAAATGCTCACATCCTGGATGTTCAGCAGCCCCCTTCCAAACGCAGTATCTACTAAAGTAAGTACCGAAACCTGACTTGAACATAGGAAAAGAAACAAATACTGATAGGCTTAGTTCACATGCGAATGTCCACTCGCAAGATAGACCTCACTTCTGCCCAATTGATGGCTGTCCACGTGGTCCTGGGGGGAAGGGGTTCAAACGGAAGAATGAGATGATTCGCCACGGGCTCGTCCATAACTCGCCCGGATATGTATGTCCATTCTGTCCAGACCAGCAACATAAATACCCGCGGCCCGATAATCTCCAGCGGTAAGTTCCTTTCTACGGCCTAGTAAAATGGACCATGCTAAACAACCGCAGGCATGTGAGGGTCCATCATGTGGACAAGAATAAAGATGACCCGGCTCTCCGACACGTTCTCTCGCAACGACCTGAGGGAAGCGGCCGAGGGCGACGGCGACGAATAAATCCTCAATAACCTTTTTGCCGATTATACAATATTTCAATTCGAGCGCTGTTGAGAGACGGCTTTCTCCATCCACTGGAGAATAACGCGGCCAACTCATGAGAGGATCACAGCACATGCATTATGATATCTTTTTTTTATCTCTTTATTTTTTTTTTTTTTTTTAGCGATACCAGATGTTAGAACATTTGTGCCCGGTCATTCGTTTCTTGCATTCTCTTTGTCCGACCACCAAAGGGGCGAAGATGGAGCGTGGAGTGTAAACCTGAGTTCCGGCGTTGAGTGACTATCTATCTATTTTGTCTGTCATCTTCCTTCGTTTGTTCCATTTTGCTAAGGATATATGGCAAGTCTACTAGCGTTTTCGAGGTGTTTTTACTTATCTTCAGCTGCTTATTTATGAAAGCCCCACGCCTGATGGGAGGTCGGCGTCTATACTTCCCTACGTTATAGGCTTGACTTGGCTGGCGTTGATGGGCGGATTAAGCGAAAGAAAGAAAGGCCTTTCGAAAGGACAGAATGGTTAAGAAACAGCAACTTGAAGCAATGCTAGCCAGCTAGCCCGGACTATGACTATTTAACATGACAGTATTTTCAACAAATAGCGTATCCCACCACATAGAATCATACTTAAAAAATATGGAAGCTTGAAGCCACAGCCAAAACTTGCGCCGCCCGCCCGTTTATACTCATTCCATCGCCATGCAATCTGGTACAGACATTAATCCAACCTCACTTTCCATCTTCTCTCCCTTTTCATAAGTTCATCCGCAGAGCCAGCTCCGCAGATAAAACAAACCAGGTAGATACTAGTTAACCCTCAAATGAATCCTCCTCACATGGTCCTTCATGTTGTCCACGCGCGAGAAGACCCTCGTACAACCCTCCCCAGCCCACTCACACATAATGCCGGGGTTATGCTTCGCTTCATGACGATCACGGTCCTTCTTACTGCTGAACCCAGCACCAGGGACCTGCGGGTTTGACTGCGGACACCCGTCGTGCCGGCAGAAGAGGTGCTTCCTGTGTCGGTTATAGTGCTTGCGCAGGTCGCAGCCGCGGCGGAAGAGGGACGGCGAGGTGCAGTTTGGGTATGCGCAGCGCCAGGCGCCTGGGTGGGTGGATGATGGTGTGCCGTAGAGGGTCAGGTCTTTTGAGTTTGACGAGTTGGTTGAGGGGGTGCGGGATGGGGGGTTCGGAGATGGGGAGGAGAGGAGCAGGTCTCCTCTGGCAGTGGTTGTTTGGGGGTCGAGGTCGAGGTCGAGGTCCATGTCCATGTCGACGTCGAAGTCTGGGTCGAGGTCGGAAGAGGCGATGGATGGGATGGACTCTTGGTAGGATGTGGCGTGGTGGTGGTGATGATGATGGTGATGATGGCGGGGGCTAGATGCAGAGGTGGAGGCGTGTGACGGGTGAAGCCATTGTGAGCTTGGTTGGGCTTGGTTTGCTGCGATGTTGTAGTATGGGGATTGGTGCGAGATGTAGGGCTGAGCCTGAGGTGCTGGGTAGTAGGAAGAGCCGTCGAGCTGGCTGCCGTACGGGAGATACTCCTCTGGCAGGTGAACGGCCGGTTGACTGGACATGGGGGCGAAGGATGCTTGCGAGGTGTAGAGCATCGAGTCGTCTGGGAGCAGGAGGCTGCTGTCCATGGCTGCTGTCGTGTAGGGTACCTCGTAGCGTTGTCTTCTCTGTGGATTTGTCAGTTAACTATGCTTGAAGTTGGTTTGTCATGGACGTACAGCTCTGTTGTCTTCCATCTTCCATGCCTTTCCGCTATGTTGCTTTATAATGCGGTGGGAGTCGTAGTGGTTGTAGTCGCAGTGGTGTGGCATTCCATGAAGACCGTCAGATAGACTTGTAGCAAGCAGCATGACTTTATATCCTTCGTTCTGAGTTGTTGGTTGCGCAGTGATTAGTATACAAGTTCTATTCTGGAACTTGTCGCAGTGCAGTGCAATGCAATATCGAAACTCGCATCAGATTGAGCTGTGTTTTAATATTAGTAGTCTGCCAACATACTCGAGAGTCAGACGTGGCTATGCTAGATAAATGTTTCTGGCTGTCAGCCAACAGGGAAGCTGAACAGATGGTCCGGAAATTTCCCCCCAGATACATGTCTCGTCCCGCCCAGCTGGGAGAAGGAATGGATTGGTTACAGCGCCGATGTCACTGTCTCAGCTCGGTTGCCAAACGATCTACGAAACCCCACCGGTAGCTGAACTCATACGTTTACGTGGTAACTATCTCCGGCCACGGACTGGGTCATTCTTCAGACTTGGCTGGTGTGGGCCCGCTGCTCATTCGCTGTGTCGTGCAGCGTCTGCATGGTGGTTCGCTGCTGTCCCGGTAGGGCTGAACACACCCCCTCACCCTCCTGGCTGGGCCAGGGGTCCGGAGTAGAGTTACCACCGTCTAACTGACGCCCTGTTCTGAGTGCCCGATCCTACGGCATCCCCGATCTCAACTTACCGCTTCGTGAGGAGTGGGAGACAGCTGCACCAGATATGCAGAGAAAGCTTGGTTCAGCGGGCTGGCCCCCAGAGCGCGTCGCAAGAAATAGGCAATATGGTGCGCAGACCAACTGCAAGCGCCCCAGCCGGTAAACTGAGTAAGAAAACGTGCCCACCCAAAATAACCCCCGAGCCCCGACTTGGCAATACCCATAATTTACCTGGGAAAGCGGTGTTGTCATTGGATAGGCCGTACGAAAATTGTGGCTGATGCTCTGGCCAAGGCGCAGGGGACCGACGCACACTGCAGATCGTGACTCGAGCGCTTTACCGCCAGCTTTCTGGCGGACCTCAACGGTCATTCGTGCATTCGCCGGGCAACGCTCCAGACTGGCGGTCCGTCGGGTCGCTCCCCAGACCCGCGTTGACAGTGGCGAGTATCAAACAGCGGTGTCCCATTAGGCTCATTGCTGCGTCCAGCGTGAGTCTGCATGGATCTTGATGGATCTCTCGCTTTTTGCCGATAGCCCGTCCCTAGTTCTTGCGAGCTGGAGTTTTGCTTGCGAGGTGCAACGGCCGACTGTCCACCGACGCGACTTGGAAGCCACGCAGATCACGTGGCTGAGCTTGCGAGGACCAGTGACCCGTGCGCTCTGACTAACCAACCAGGAGCAGCGAAACTCCGACCCGTTTCTTATTCTTAAAATATCTCCAAACATTCAAGAAAACCAACCTCACGCTTCCCCGATCCGAGAATCAGACTGGTCCGTTCCTTGGGTTTCCTGAGAGACCTGCCCAATCCCACAGCTCCCTCTTTGCCTTTACGATCGCATTTACGCTTGACTCAGATCCGGACCCCACGCGACATCGCGCTGATCGAGAAACAAGCCCTACGAGGTGAGGATAGGTACACGCTGCTAACTATGTGGTTATTTGGACACTTCGGGGATAAGCAGAAGACCCTGGCAGAGAAGCGACTCGTGCTTGATTCATGATCGATCGATTCATCGGAGATAGCGGGCTTTACCGGTGTAGACTGGACAGCGTGCCCGCCGCCTAGCGGACTCGTATACAGCTTGTCTGATATCGACGATTACGCAAGCTGTGTTGGATTTTGTGCGTGGATACCACGTATACCATTCCAAATATCCCTACACATGGCTGTGCTGTGCTGTTATACTCTGTGTGCATCTCATTCGCTGGACAGTATTACAGTTGTTGGTTAAACTTCTGGAACTCTGTCTGAATAAGTGGGGGTGAAGAAGTGACGATTCTCTATCGTAACCCGACACCCAGCGAGTCAGTAATCCAAGTTTACGAGGAGGATCAAAGGATTGGGTCTTCAGCAGGTTACTGTGCCACCATGTCTCTGATCGTGACCGATTGATCGTGGCTTAGCTGGATCCTTGTGAAACGGTTTCGTTCCTGCAGATAATCTGATTCTCCTGATATTCTAAATGAGACGGTCCTATATATCTCCAAAAATACTCTTAATTATCGTAAGCATCACCACTGACAATCACCAAAAAGTACGCGGTACCCAACTCTATGCAGCCGAAGCGTTTGCTACACGCTCGTCCCGGTTCAGCAACAGAGGGCTGTTCTCATCAGGATTCTTACCGTTGTCTTTGCTCTCAGCATTTCTGTAAAGGATATAATGTTGCACCATGAAAATTAAGTCGAAGAAGATCGTGACGTTTGACAGCAATAACTTGATTGGATTCCCCGTGATGCCACTCCAGTCGTTCTGAAAGGCGGAGTCGATGATCAGTTGGACTAGCGAAAGCACGCCCCCTGTGAAATCCAATAATATCTGAACAATGCTCCAGCCACGTGTGGATTTACGTTTGTAGTTGACCCATGCTTGCGGGACGTACTTGACAACCGTAATCACTAGCTTCACGTATGAAAGGGCATAGATCTGGGAACTTCTGTCAGACAAGCCTAAAAATAGGTCCAGCATTGCGTTTGCTCCCGATTGGTTGTGCTTACCACGTCGATCCAAGCCCAACTTAACGGTTCATAGCCTTCGTCGGGACTCTTGGCTAAGACAATACAGATTACCACAGCAACTGCAGCAAACGAGCCCCAAAATAGTCCTGCAATCGGCTTACTGACTCGTTGGAAGCGCGACACCTTGAACCCCCATATTTTTGGGTAAAATTGTGAGTAGACCAGGCCACCTAGGACGACAGCGTGCAAAGCAAATGCGAAATCGTTGAACCGCACCGTCGGTTCTTGCGATACAGGATGTCGAGCAGCATACTGATGCCGAATAACAGGCGAGTATAGAAATGCTCCTGTATACACGGTATAACAGACGAACCCAAGAACATTAACGGTAGGGAAGTCGATGGCTAAGCCGGTAGTCGCTTTTCGGCGGTAGTTATCAATAGGCTGCGGATAAAACGAAGCGGACCAGCAAAATGTGCTTGACGTCTTTGTTAGCCTATGGTGCTCTGATATGAACAGTTGCTGTAACTATATCAAAGGCGTGGTTGCTTACTATATCCATCCGAGGAGGCTGTTATCGTTATTGAGATCGGCAGTTAGTAATGAACCCACCGACCGTGGGGAACGATCTCGTCAACCCCAATAGAAGTATCACCTACCGCGAGAGGGCCCTGGTAAAGACTTCGAGTTGCGACATTGCGCTGTCAGTCCATGGGGGAAGTGTTCAGGTCGAAGACAAATCGAAGACAAAGGATTGGGATCGCGTCATTCCAAGAGATAAGATAACGATCCGCTGGAGGTAGAAGGCGGTGAGCGGCGCCAGAATCAGTCAGCAACGGTTGCTCTGGTTATGCGCTGGCACGCTAAACCACAAAAGGCATTCTATTATTGGCTGTGGCATTCCCAGCCTCTCAACTTCTGCGGGTGAGGTCAATCAAATCTCGATCGGATGCATTGCAGCTGGCCTTCTTTCATCCTCTTGTACCTCTTCCTGGGATCCCTCGCTCATTGTTATTGTTGTTATTTTTGCGGCTGAAACGCCGCTTCTTCTTTGCGTGGTGAATTCCAATACTTTCATCTCTTCCCCGCCTCGATCTTCTACGATCAGACTGCTGCTACTATTCGTTTGCTCCACCGCCAGTCTCGATCGATCGCATACCAGGAATTGACACATTCTTCAACCACATATCCACGGTCTCGGGCAGCCATCCACATTATCCTCCAAGATACTAGCCTTGTCGATTCAACCCTCATCGTCTTATCGTCGCATGGTGCATTCCTCAAAGCGGGGGGTCTCAATAGATCTCCGACGGTAATCGGCGTCTGCTATCTCAAAGTCGTTTGAAGCGATCTCAGCCGGTCGTGAGCAAGACCTCGAGCCATGTCGGGCGGTTCAGGGTTCACGTCCCCTGGGGACGCCTCTTATGCCTCGAATACTCTGCATGTTGGCGATGGAACATGGGACCTCGACCGCGACACTTTTCTCTTACCCAATCTCATGGGTGTAAACTTCGAAACAATGCGATACAATGGTGAGCTCACAATAATGGTCAGTAGGTTTTTAAGTTATTCTTGCTAACATTTCTATAGGAATGGGAAACAGGTTCCGAGATATGCCTAACTACCATACTATTATTGCTGCTCATGGCATTATCGCTGCGATCGTATTCCTGGGGCTGGTTCCCTTATCGATTCTGCTCGTCCGGTATTACTCGCTTCGAAATCCGTACCGAGCCTTCAAATATCACGTTTGGTGCCAGGTTCTCACGTTATTCCTGAGTACTGTCGTATTTGTTCTTGGTTGGTTTGCTGTCGGTCCGAAAAGAAGCCTTTCAAACCCTCACCACGGAATCGGTCTTGCCATATACGTTATTATCATTTTCCAGATCTTCTGGGGTTGGTTCGTCCACAAAATTGAGCGGAATAAGAAAAGATACCACGTGCCTCTCAAATTAGTGGTAAGTAGCTTCCGCCGTACCTACAATATTGGCTCTAACCGGACTATAGATTCATCGGTGGATAGGCCGTGCTCTGGGAATCCTAGGGATTGTCCAAATCCCACTTGGACTCACACTTTATGGATCCCCAAAATCGCTATTCATCTTATATGCCGTCGCTGTCTTCCTTATCCTGGTGACATGGTTCTATCTATCCTATCGCTATGATTCTGACAGAGGGCCCTCTGGAGATGGAGACTATGACAGCCGCTATAGCTATGTGTCCCGTCCGGACGACGACCACGGCCATAGCAATCTCGGAAAAATGGCAGCTGCTGGAGCTGCTGGGCTTGGGTTGGCGAGCTTCTTCCGACGCCGCAACCGTGACCGAGACCACGACCACGTCTCCGATGGCTCTCACACATCTTACATGGATGAAAAATACTCGGATGAGGAGTCTCGCCATGGTGGCGGTTGGGGAAGCAAGTTCCTCAAAATAGGCGCCCTCGGGGGTGGTGCTCTGCTCGCTAAGAAGCTATTTGACAGGAGACGAAATCGAGAAGGTGATGCCGAATCGGGTAGATATCAACCTGCTCACCGTCGGACGGACAGCATGACAGAAGAGAGTTTAAGCCGCCTGGATGACCGCCCTCCGCCTGGTCCAAGCTATCCAGCTCCTATCAATCGTCCTCCCACCAGACCTCCCAGCAGACCGCAAAGCCCGAACTCATCTTATTATGACTACTCGTACTTGTCAACCCAGGACGAAGGTCCATCTCACGGCGCTCGGAACGCTATGTTTGGGGCTGGTGCGCTGGCAGCTATGAAGGGTTTCTTCTCCCGCGGAAAGAAGAGTGATGAGCAGCGTCATGTAGAGGAAATGAGGCGGCACGAACGTGAGAACGAAAAGTTAGCCCGAGCAAACAGCAAACGACGATACACTGGGGATGGATACTACCCTCAGCGGAAACGCCCCGCTTCCCAAACAGCTACTGATGTCTCCACGGATCTAACGCCTCGTCCGCAACGTGCGCAGTACCCGCCCGACTCGGCGCTCTCTGCAGGCCCCGTTGCTTCGGGGGCGGTCGATGGTGCTCACTCAGATATGCCTCCTGTCCCGCCAGTTCATTATGATCCAGCTTCGACTATGACACCCACAGGGCCTGGGGCGCCGCCTCCACCACAATCTCAATACAATCTAGCAGTCCCACCACCGGTCCCGGTTCCAGGACCAGCACCGGGCCCTCCAGGCCATTCGTCGGGACACCTGCCGCCTGCCGGCAGCGGCACATGGCAACGGGATGACCACGTCGAATCTCCACCAGTGTCAATCAAGGTGAAGATGCATGAGGATGGCCGGAACATCACGCTTCGACGATTAACCGAAGAGGAAGCAGCTGCCGGTCGAGAAGCCCGTCGTCGAGAGAGACGCAACTCCCGCCGCCGAAATGGAAGCGCGAGCTCTGTCTCTGGCAACGAGGGTACAGGCAGCCGTGACCGTTGGCGACGAGTTGAAGAACTCGAGCGCCGGCAACAAGAGCAGATGGATCGAGAACGTGCTTCAGCCGCCGCTGGAGCCGCTGCTGCAACTTCACCTCCCCCGCAACTAGCCAGCCCACCTTACGCACATGGCCCAGCAGCTTCAGGGAGCATCCCTCCTTCCCAGTCTTACATTCCTCCACAGCAGAGCACGAGTGGTTTCCCACCGCCGCGGCCTCCATCGACAAACCCATTTGGAAGCATCACATCGCCCGGCACATACACCGGGACCGACGCAAGTGAGTACGCCAGCAATCGCCGCCGGAGACGCGCGGAGAGAGCCCGAGCAAGGCAGGAGCGACAAGGACATAGTGTCGAATTCACATAATAAGCCGGATGCCACTCAAAACTTCTCTTGCTTGTCGCCTGTATAGAACAAAATTCTCACTTCACGATGTATCTATCTTCCTTCACCTCTTCTCCCTGTTTATTCTCCCTCGCATATAGTTCGATGATCTCCAAGGTAATGACGCTAGCGCTGGCTTTTTATTTTTCTCCTTTATTGTCTTTCTCATGTTGATTTGACTCGTTATGGACTGAACGATATTGGCTCTCTGGTTTCTTTTATTTGAAATTGGGTTGGAATGTATGCTATGATCTCTGAATATGAACCAGAGCCGAATGTTGAAATTGCGTTACGATTCAGCGCAATAGGATGGATATGCTTTTCCTTCTGTATTTGACTATGGGCATATCTTAAAACGGCTGTGTCCCTCGTGTACTTCGATATGCTAGATATTTTGAAATGAACATAATAAACCTACAAGAGGGATTAACTCCAATTGCATAATAGTATATAAGCCATAAATGAGCGCGACCTGAAAGTAAAAACCGTCCGGAGACCTCCGTACTGGAGCCTGGAGACAACCAAGCTGGCTGAATCCAGGCTAGCATGAGAAATGTGGAGGCTGAGGCTGGGTTGGAGGCGGTCTGCCTTGAGTGACGATGGCGGAAGTTTCAGTCTCCGCTCACTTCACTAGAGCTCCATTCGCTCTTCTTAACTCACTTACTCGACTTTTATTTCTTACCTGCTCTTATTATCTAACTACCCTTTCACCCTCACTCCGACTTCCTCCTCTCTTCTCTCTTCTTTCTCCCCCTTCAATGGTGGTTGCGACCGCCCACCAACAAAACCCAACCCCAACCTCTCCAAGAACCCCCCCTCACACGCAATGGACGCCACAATGGACATCGACATGGACCTCGACCTCGGTCCTCTCCCAGAGCCCGAGCCGATTGAGATGGTAAGTCTACAGGGGAACAAAGCAAATTTCCACTTGAACCAGTCCCAACTGATCGCATTGCGCACAGGAACAAACACTCCACGCTGCAACCGCCACCTCCGCAGACGGGACAATCGCCGACCCCCAAACAGCCGAAACCCAATCTGAGAAAGTTCACGTCCGTGGAGTAGATGAATTGACCACGGATAATATCAAAGAGTTTGCATCAACGTATTTCACTCTTGAACCACCCGCCCGCATCGAGTGGATCGACGATACCTCCGCAAACATCGTTTACTCCTCGCCCGAGGTCGGCCTACAGGCCTTAGCTGCCCTTACCCATGACGGTGAACTCCAAGAGGGGGGTGCTGCTAGCGAGACAGCCACTCCCACAGTGCCGGGAGAAATCCCCGTTCTCCGGCTCCGGTCGGCGAAAGTGCTCGCTTCACACCCGGACTCTGTTCTCCAGGTGCGCACCGCGGTGAAGGCAGATAAGAAGAAGCCGCGCGCATATGAGGCGAGTCGGTTCTACATGATGCACCCGGAGCATGACCCACGGGAGCGATTGCGCCGCGAACTAGAGACGGATCGGCGGCGCAGCGTGGGAGGAGATAGCGATGGTGACTACCGGCGGAGGCGGTTCGATGGACGGGAGCTGCGCCGCCGTCGGGATCGGGACCATGAGGAGGGTATCACAGCAAATATGTACGATGATGCTCCGGCGGGGGATCGTTCTGACGGGGACAGAGATTGGGATCGTGGGAGGCGGAGACGAGGAAGTGGACGTCGCGATCGCGAGCAAGAGTTATTCCCAGATGAAGGCTCGAGATCAGGACGACTACGCCATCGCAGCGCGTCCCCTGGTCGTGATACTCTTATGATGGAGGGTGGCTACATTGAGGAACGACATGAAGCGCGTCGACGGTTCCGTGAGCGCTCACCACCGGCCCGACGGAATGAAGGCCGGGAGCTATTCGGCTCGACTGAGGGGGACACAAACTCGCGCGAACTGTTCCCTAACAAGACAGCAAACACGTATCTCAAGAAAGAGCTGTTCCCGTCCAAGGTCAGCAACCATCGCCGATCCGACGCCATCGACGTCGCAGACGAGACGGCAGACTTGTTCGCAAGGCGTATATCGCACCCCTTAGTGGACGGCGCTCAAGACACCAATCCAAAGCGGAACCGTAACGTCGAGCTCTTCCCAGACTCGTCACGATCAGAACAAACCGGGAGAGGTGTCAACATCCGCGGGGCAGCCGGCGAAGACCAGGGATTTGCGATTCGAGGTGCAGCGGAAAACGGTATCTCAATCAAAGGCAGGGGCGGAGCATCGGTTCGCGAGCTCTTCCCGTCAAAATATAATAATAACGCCGGCAACAACGCCGGCAAAGAGCTGTTCTCTGATAAGATTGAGGGCCGGGGAGGACCGCGCCGGAGGGCTGAGGACATGTTTAGTTAGCGAGTGCTCACTGTTCCCTTCCCTGGCTCGTTTTGCACACTCGGTTCCTTTCATTTCGTCTCTAAGATCAATCATAGCGGTGGATATCTAGTTTAGTTTAATATTACGATCTCAACTACCTATACAGCCACGGCTTATTTCACCTGCATTGTACGTAGTGACTTGCACGGTATGTACCTGTTTGAAGTTTGCCCCAACTCATTCACTCCATTACCAGCACAGCCATAGTGATTAGTACAGGTTTTCTAGGTCCTCCATACTTGATACACTTGAAGTTCTTCGGAGTTATTGCATCACCTGATTCTTTGTCTGGCTTTAGGCTGAATTTCGCCTGCAAGTCCCAAGACTCCAACTTCAACCCCCGCAGGAAACAATTCATCCACCAAATAGAATCCCCCCAAGGCCGCTACTGTTTCTCCGAGTTTTACATATTATTGGATGTCATTCCGATAGTCATGGAAGTACTGCCATGTTGTCCTCCGTCGGGGTGACGCAGCAGATGATGCTGAGCTGTTGCTCAACCCATGTTTCTCCATGCCAGTGTAGGTATTTATTCCACCCCCGCCTTCTCTATCAAACAACCATCTCAAGAACAAATCCAGGAACTTGAATTAAAAGAACAAATCAACAATGCTATACGCCGAAGAAGACAAACTCATCTTTCGCTTCGATGACCACCTCCTCTGGATTGAACCTTGGAGCAACAATGCCTTCCGCATCAGAGCCACAAAGCTCGCAGCCATGCCCTCAGAGGACTGGGCTCTATCCAAGCCTGACCCTAGTTCATCATCCCAAGAAACAACCCCGACAATCTCCCTCCCCGCAGACAAGGAAGCAGAAGCAAGCATCACAAACGGCAAAATCCGCGCGGTGGTGACTAAACGCGGCAAACTGACCATCTACAACTCCCAAACCAACAAGAAGCTCTTGGAGGAGTACGCCCGACACAGACGCGACCCAACAGACCCGAAATGCAGCGCGCTAGAAATCGAAGCGCGCGAGCTCCGCCCAATCCCAGGGACTAGCGACTTCCACCTCACGATGCGGCTTGAGTCGCTCGACGCACGGGAGAAGATCTTCGGCATGGGCCAGTACCAGCAGCCTGGGCTGAATCTCAAGGGCGGGGACATTGAGCTTGCGCACCGCAACTCGCAGGCGAGTGTGCCGTTTGCGCTGTCGTCGCTGGGGTATGGGCTGTTGTGGAATAACCCGGGGATAGGGCGGGCGGTGCTGGGGACGAACACGATGAGCTTTGAGGCTTACTCGACCAAGGGGTTGGATTATTGGGTTGTTGCTGGGGATGGGCCGGCGGAGATTGAGGAGGCGTATGCCAGGGTCACTGGGTATGTGCCTATGATGCCGGAGTATGGGCTTGGGTTCTGGCAATGCAAGCTGCGGTACTGGAATCAGGAGCAGTTGCTAGATGTGGCGAGGGAGTATAAGCGCAGGAATGTCCCGCTGGATGTTATAGTTTGCGACTTCTTCCACTGGAAGCACCAGGGGGATTGGAAGTTTGATCCCGAGTTCTGGCCTGATCCAGGTACGTACTGACAAAGCCGAAGGCAGCAATTGCTAACGGTGCTCTAGATGCAATGGTCAAAGAGCTCAAAGACATGAACGTGGAACTCATGGTCTCCATCTGGCCAACCGTCGAAACCGCCTCAGAGAACTACCCCGAGTTACTCGAACAAGGCCTCCTAATCCGGCACGACCGCGGCCTCCGCATCGCCATGCAATGCGACGGCGACATCACCCACTTCGACGCAACAAACCCGTCCGCGCGCAAGTTCATCTGGGAAACCGCCAAACGGAACTACTACGACAAGGGCATCAAGGTCTTCTGGCTCGACGAGGCCGAGCCCGAGTACTCCATCTACGACTTCGACATCTACCGCTACCACGCCGGCAGCAACGTGCAGATTGGGAACACGTTCCCCAAGGAGTACGCACGGGCGTTCTACGAGGGCATGCAAGGGGCCGGGCAGTCAAATATCGTCAACCTGCTCCGGTGCGCGTGGGCGGGGAGCCAGAAATACGGCGCCCTCGTCTGGAGCGGCGATATTGCTTCGTCGTGGGCGTCATTCCGGAATCAGCTCTCTGCGGGCCTGAATATGGGCATTGCGGGTATTCCTTGGTGGACGACGGATATTGGGGGATTTCACGGTGGGAACCCGGATGACCCTGCTTTCAGGGAGTTGTTCACACGGTGGTTCCAATGGGGCACCTTCTGTCCTGTGATGAGGCTGCATGGAGACCGGGAGCCCAAGCCAGAGGGTCAGCCGACGGCGCCGGGCGCGCCCAACGAGATCTGGTCGTATGGGGAGGAGGTGTATGAA
The DNA here is from genome assembly GCF_001890125.1 of Aspergillus versicolor CBS 583.65. Taxonomy (NCBI): domain Eukaryota; kingdom Fungi; phylum Ascomycota; class Eurotiomycetes; order Eurotiales; family Aspergillaceae; genus Aspergillus; species Aspergillus versicolor. Next base: position 1,365,758 of record NW_024467524.1, on the reverse strand, counting down.
ATCTGCAAGCGGTATATTTCCATCCGGGAGACGCTGAGGGGGTACACGAGGGGGTTGATGAGGGAGGCGCATGAGAAGGGGACGCCGGTGATTAGGACGCTGTTCTATGAGTTCCCTGCTGACGAGAGGGCCTGGGAGGTCGACTCGGAGTATCTCTACGGATCGCGGTACCTTGTCGCGCCTGTTTTGGGAGCAGGGCTGCGGAAGATCTCCGTTTATTTGCCTCGCGGTGCATCATGGAGGCTGTGGAATGGGGAGGGCGATGACAATGGCGAACAGAGCAGTGGGGAGACCTACGAGGGAGGACAGGATATCGAAGTCGGCTGTCCCATTGAGTCGATGCCTGTTTTCGTGCGCGTATAGACCCATCATCATCACATCATGATCGACGATGGATCAACAACATCCGTCCGTTCCAGGGGAGAATCCCCGTCTCGTGCTGTGGACTGGTTCAGGATGCGAAGGTGTAGATACATCTCACAACAGCAACAATGAATGCATCCACCAGAACCCGAATGTCTCACTCCATCAGTAAAAAACGACACTCTATTGGTAGAAATCATCAAATAAAGTTCCAACTTCCAAGGATCTTGCATCATCCTCATCACACCCTGCTAGCCTCGGGGCAGGAAGAAGCAATATACCAGATCTATATCACATTTGCACCTGCATATTGCATATATGTATCATAGACTCCCCGTCTTCCTTCTTCCCAAAAAACAGCGAGCCCCGATGTATTCAGGATACGATCGTGCTGGAAAACTCAATCGGTCGATTTGTCAATAGTTCTGCTAGTTCAGAGTCGGTCTTCCGAGATACATGCACGCTTTACTTTAGTTCAGTTCCGTTGCTGCTGGAGCGCGATGCGTTCTCTGCGCTTCGACCCGCACATGCACCTGCGCCTCGACGAGGATGCTGGAAACCTGAAAAGAAAATTTATTATTCGAGCTTAACTGGCTTGAACACTACTACTCGGGACTCGCGGGTCTCGTCTAATAACTGGAGTTATGGTTCGTTGTGGTTGATGTTCGTCCTCTTACAGTGTGCATCGGCCCGCCACCAAAATATATATTGGACCGTCACTGTCAAAATGCACGTCCAGTCGAACACGATCTTACCTGTCACTCTTAATTGTAAAAAAATCGTACACCGAGCCTACTTCAGACAGTCTACAGTGTCAAATTCTATGCGTGGAAGCTGACCGCTCCTGCACCGTCGATGGGTCCCATACTAGACGTGCTTGCTACGCACCAACATACAGCATCAATATCAGCAATACGTATATCCTCCAGCCATTACATTGTACTCATTTCTCCACGATTATGCATTATACTCAATGGTTGAACCAAGCCACCAGGGACAAGATCCCCATCACCAATACAACCGTGATATGCGATAGCCCACCGTCCTTGGAACGGGCAGAAGCACAGGCAGCCGCAGGCCAAAGCAAAGCAAGACTGGAGCAGTGACGAAAAGTACGATATACATCCATACACACTACAACCACAGCCTAACCCCGTTTCCTTACCCTGTTCAAAGTCAAGGTAAACGCAACGACAGCACAAACCGTGGGGTTAACCAGGTCGGGCTCGTTCCATGATTCAAGCAAAAAAAAAAAGAAAAAAAAAAAAAAAAAAAAAAAAGAGAAAAGAAAACCGTTTCTTGAATAGGAAGCAAGGGCGAGTCCAGGATAGACCGTAGACCAGCGCAACCAAAGTTGATGCCGCTGCCAGTGGCGGATCCAAGTTCCGGGGACGCTGAACCCATGGGTCGGGCAGACATGGGATCTGAGCGTTTGGGAACAACATTGACACCGGACAAGCCTATCGACGTGAAGTCGACGATCACCGTGGGATTTCCAAATTCCAGCAACGCACGCTGGTGGAACGAACGGGATGCGTTGTGTGAACTGTGAAGCGGGTGAAGAACCCGGAGAAATGGAGAGCCTTCCTCCACCCCACGGGCACCATCGACTACATCCACTACTGTACTTTTGGAATCCCCAGGGCCTGATGTGAGGACGTGCGTCCGATATCGCCTCGCCTCGCCTCATCTCTTGGTCGCCAGGAGCCGGCGTCAAATTGGGCAGTTTTACTTTTTTTTTTGGCGGGGACGTTGCGATTTGTGATAGTGATCTTGAGCTTTGGCCTCTTCGATTGCGCCGATGGCATTTCTTGCATCATACCGAGGCAGCGCCGTCTCATCTCGATCGTGATCGCAGTATAGTAGACGGTCTGCGTACTCGAATAGTGCTATGTTTGAGCACCATTGGCCGTACGAGGTAGCTCGCACCAAGACCTCGAACAAAGAATCTCTTGCGAACCCACTAACCAGGCGCATGGGACATCGAATGAATTGGACTTCTTCTTCATCTGAAATTCCAGATCCAAGGACAGCCCATGGTACGGCACGTTGTTGACAACGGAACGGGTTATGCTTATTTGTCAGTTGTCACGAGCAAGAACCAGGTGAATGACTCGAGCGAGAGAACAGACAAAGAAACTCAAACTCTCCATCGGCTCTTGTGGTTCCTGGGAAGATTCACGAGCTTTGATGCTATATTGGGAGTACACCGTGCTCCGGCGGTGCGGATAAGAGAGCATATTCCCAGGAACTTGTGGCGTTGGGACTGGGGCTGAAGCTGGACTGAAGCCGGAGCTGGGGTTCAGAAACTATTGATTGATGATTCCATCACCTTGATTTGTCAGTTTACAGTCTCCCTTGGCCTTGTCGGTCGTCACCGCGCCTCGTCGGACGATGCCAGGAGTGTTAATGGAGGAATGTGGCTGGGGTGGATGCACATATTCGATAGTTTGATGTGCTGATCCTCTGTCTTGCGAGGTGAGGGACAGGAAGTAACTTGAGTAGCACAAGTCAGCAGCTCTCCTCGAGACGCTGTAGAATCACTACCATGACAGAATCGGGGTCCAATGCTGCTGTCCGGCGACTGCCAGCGTCAGAATGTGTAGAACGGAGTGTTCTGGAGAGATAAGACGAAGTTGCAGAAACAATACAGAAACCGAAAAATACAACAATACCAAACCCCATACACTGTACAGCATGCCGTACAGAACCCCGTACAGAGGAACAATCTAAACCCAAACAGGCAAGCGCACAGAGACTGGAGCCCGCGCCTGCAGCAGGAGCAGCAGCCATCGGCGGGCAGATCGGGAACCACAATCCTTCGAGAGTCCGTGATGGTCCCCGAACGGGCTCCCCTGGACCCCGATCGAGGGGGCTCCGCCAATCAGAGGCCCCGAAGCAGCCCGGAGGTTTCTCGACGTCATGTCATGTTTCGTTCTTTCCAAGGGTTTGGGTTGAGGTACCACGGGGCTAGCGTTCTTGTACGTGTTACGGGTGCCGACCGTTTTCTGTATCCCACTCTTTCTACCTAATGTGCTGTGTGCGATGGGAGAGAGAGGCTTGCATTGGATCTTGATTCTTGACCGCTGCGGCACGGGTTATTTGATTTTATTGTTTTGGTTTGTGGTATGGAGGTGGGTTCGGGAACCACCTCAGACTGAGCAACTAGGAGTCTAGCAAGGACTGAGTATGCTGATGATTACTACTACGGACACGACGGCACTTCGACGATGGGGAGAATGAATACGAGGAGGATTCGAACGGCGTCTCCGTCTGTACTGGACCAGGTCTGTCAGGAGTGAAACAGCCAAATTTTGTATCGCCGCAGACCACAGGTTATATTTTTACTTTTATTTCTAATATTTTTGGGCGAGAAAATTTGCAAATTTTTTATTTTATTTTATTTTTTTTTGACAGGTGCTTGGGTCGCCCGGGGTTCGCAGACAGGCCCGACAGTCAGGAAACAGCGGCGGATGCGAGGGCGCCGTTCGCTCCACTTGGCTGCCCCTTCAACGATGTTCGCATTGGATCCCCAGTTTGGGACGGCCGGCAGCCCTTCTGCAGCAGGCAGGGGTTGCGACTTGCTCGTCATGTCGCTGTTGCGGTTGCACGAACGCGAGAGAGGACAGAAACCGGGGACTTCCCTCTTCACCCCGTTGGCGATTCTTCCAGCAGAGATGGCGATTAATTCGCACATCTGACGTGGGTGCCTGGGGCAGCAACTCCCTTTTTTAGCAACCGAGACGGTCGAGATGATGGTGCCCGCTATCCGCAGCGGGCGATCCTTGGCCTTGGTCGTGCACTGTCGGCGCTAAAACCAACACTACAAGGGTTTATCTCAAATACTTCCCGTGTTTCTAATTATTTTGGACCTTGCTTAGCCCTACCACAGACTCGCTGCCTCAGGTTCAGCCCAACCCGCAACAACAGACAGCTCTGAGCTCAGGTTTCGGCGGGGACTCCACTGCGCTTCGTGATGAATCAATAGTCGCCTTGACTGTCGCTTACTGAGACCCAATCGCCGTGGCCTCGCAAGCTCTCAAGCTCCGTTGTTTCCTGTGTGCATGGATGTATGTATACTCGTCTGGAAGTATTTCCCGCAGATAGTGATACGCGGCAGAGCATGATTGTTATTGAAGTTAGCGAAATGATAACATGCATGGTGATCATGACCGGTGTCCTCCGTCTGTATGTACGTGCCTGTACGTCCGTTTCGTTTGCCCATGGTGCCTTGTACCACGAGGCTAGATCGTGAGCACCCGTCGCATGGCAGGGTCGCACAAGGAGAACTCCGATGACATCTGACACCGCCAGCTCAAGCCCAGCAGAGTGGCAACTGGCAAGTAGATTAATGTTTTTTTTTTTTTTTTTTTCCCTGTCCAAGATCCGATAGTTGATGAGGAATATCCCGTCTTGGAAGTGTGCACAATGCGCCATCATGCACTGCACATGAGCTGTCAACTCTCCACGACTCAGGTACAAGACAAAATAATACGTGCCAATAATGAGTGCCGCCGTCTCGCGAGTCGTGCGCAGGATGCAGGGGGGATCCAGTCAAATGAGCCGAGAGAGAGCGTTTCATCATTAAGGCTTGAAGAGGATCTGACGTTAACTGCCAGAGGTGCCAGGCAGGGCTCCTTTTCCCCGATTCGGAATCTTGGCGAGATCGAGATCTTGATTCTTCACGCCAACCTGTCACGCCCCCGAGCATCTCCGGGGAAAGCCCAGCTTCATTAATTTGAAGAGGGTCCGGAGATCTCAGAGTACAGCTCGGAGATGAGCCGTGGTCGTTGAAGAAGATCGTTCTTTGTTACCAGTCACCTCAGTAGGTCGTTAATTGTTCTGGGCCGTTGCCAGAAGGAAGGATTAGGCTCGACTGTGGAGTGCGAGCAGAGATATCAAATCCAAAACCTTCGTTGGGGGAAGGACCGGCTATCCTTGCCGAAAGACGTCTAGTCTCAGGATTCCAGAATGACAAATACCTTAAATTGGCCGCCAATCAGCGCCCCAGATCGGGGGCTGTGAGGCATGCCCTCGCCTTGTTCCTCCCACGCTGAGTGGTCCACGCATTGTGGGAGGGTTCGTGCTCCGCAGGCTCTGGTGGACTCACTGGGCTGGCGTCTTAATGATTCTGAACCAGAATTAATCAAAATATCTGATATAATGTCATTATTGACTGGTTCCACCATTTCCATTCGCGGTTTGCAACCCTTTTCGTCCAAGTGCCCCTTGGCGACGGACGGGCCCAACGGCGTTTAGCTCGTGGCGGCGTCAGGCCCTGCCGCACCGCCCTTCAGCTGGGACCGACCAGGCTGCGTAATTGGATGTGGCGAGGGCGTCTGTCAGGTACCGCCGGGCGATGTCAGTTTGACAGGACGGAACGAGAGGAACTAAGGACCGGTCCACCACCGAGGCCATGGCCAGCGCTTGTTCTGTGCAGCGCACTAGCTTGTCACAGGAAGCGAATTTGCCTGCGCGGAGGTTTTGTCTTGCGCCTGTCTCTGAAACAATGTGTATTTACTTTGTTGGGATGTTGGGGCGACGTTCCAGTTCACTTTGTGACCGCAATCAATAGTTCAGGAAAATATTTGGGCAGCAGCCAGAAAAAATAAAATAAAAATAAAAATAAAAAACATTCATTCGACTCTTCGTGCCGGGGAAAGCCAGATCAGCCTATCAAAGGGCCACGATCAGATCGAGCGCTAAGAAGAGTCGAGTTGGTGGCTCGCATAAGGTTTCGAGAGCCTTGCCTATCAGTGTGCAATCTTGTTTGTGCCTCCAAGACAGAAACTGACTGAGAGCAGAATCGCAGTATATTCCCAAAAGGGAGAGACGAGCACCGTACAATCTCACCGGCTTGACCTCAAGGCCGAAGCTGGGGGAGGTTCCCGGTGTCCCCGAGTCGTCGCCGGCTGTACAAGACGTAACCTTGGGCAACACCCACCACGGCTATTATTATTATCGTGATCATCTGGGTGCCATCATGGGGACATCCTGGTTCCTCGATTCAATAGTCCGCGAGGTGAGGGGACCAACCGCATGCATGTCCGGCACAATAATCTCGGCGCCGAACGACAGGAATCTGCAGACCAAACCGCAGCCGGGCGCAGGAGTGGACAGTTGGGAAAGGGGGCGTGATCGGCCACAATGCGATCTGTCATATCTCCGCCACGCGTTATGAGGCGGGCTGGATCTGGAGCCAGCATTTGGGTCCCTGCAGAATCAACGTGATGCGATGGAATCGTCCATGGCTGGCGGGCAGGACGCGAGGAGGAAGATTATTTCTTTCCTAGATTGTTCTTTTTTTCTTCTTCCCTGCCACGGCTGCTGCGATGCGCCGACTATTGAAAGTAACACGAGGCTTCACCTCACTCGGGTTCTGTCCAGGATTGCTGAGTTGGATGCCGATGGCACTGACTGAACTGAACTGACTGACTGAACTGACTGAACTGAACTGCCTCGGCTGCTGCGTCATTGTTGGAAGAGTCTCCCAGCCCCAGTATCTGTAATTCTCCAGAACGTTGCAGAGCGTCGATCATAGCCCGACTGGGAGAGAAGTCAAAAGATTCCAAATCATCGAGGACGCTAGACAGTAGCGTGTGCTCATCATGATCGTCGCCCAAACGGTTTCTGTCTGAGGCGCCAGGCGAGTGGGAGTCTCCCGCTGCCACTGCCAGCATTCACCACAGGAAAAGGGGAACTGACGGCTCTCGCCCAGGGCGTCCATGGCTGGCTGAGCTTCACATTCCATTTCCATTTCCATTTCCACCCTCCCAGCTGCCACTGCGACCGCAAATTAATTCGCCTGCTGCCCGCTAGCTCCCAACGTCAATGCACGCAAGATCTGTCATTCTCGGGTGGGCTCCACCTTCTTGTCTTGCCTGGCCCTGCTGCCCACGCTGGCCTCGCTATCCTTTCTCTCGGGTCAGACTCAGCGCTCCCACCCGGAGCACTTCTCAGAACCGGAATTTCCGGCCGTTCTGCTCGTCTATCATCGATCTTCCATCGTTTCTTCACGCCAGCATCTCCTCCGGGCTATGGATTCCGGTTCTTGCAGCTGCTCACACGCGAGCTCACTTGCAAGCCTCGCTTTGCACTCCTTTTCATCTATTTGGGTTGTCTCTCCCCGCCCCTACCAGGGGGACCCCGGTCGCTCGCCTGAGTAGCCTTGCAACCCTCCACGACCTCATTCCCCTTTAGGTTTACCCACGCCGTTTCTGCCGCTCCCGGTTTTCTGTCAGGGCCTTTCCCTCGGAAAGCATTGGCCAATCCTTCCCTGGTAGTGCGGTAGCTGGCCTGGGGATCGCTGGTGATGGGTGGAGAATGACCTCGAGGCGACAAAGGTAGTTTATCATTGACATTATTTAGTCTGCTCGGAGCTGTTCGCTCTCCCCATCCCACAGTTGTGGTTAATTTGTGGTTTGCCCAATAACAGCCCGTATGCCTTCACACCTTCCTGGTGCTCGGGACCGCGCTCTGTTGACAATTGCTTTCTTGCCCGCCGATTCCCCTGAATATTGTCCCCACTGATTCTATGGCAGCCCGTTGATCACCCATCCTGATGGTATCCTTTCAGCTGATACCATGTCTTGGTCGGGGTCCACGAGGGCCGGGAGTGCTCCTCATCTATATTGCGTGCATGCATCTTGCAGACGATACGCAGTACGATGGACTTTCTGAGACCAAATTAACCCAGCCCTTACCTCACCATCAACATCAATATTGAACTTGGGCGGGCGAGGAATAAAAATATCTCTCTTCGTTTCACATTGGTGGGCGTCGTGATGCGACAACTGATCCTCTCTGATCTATGCCGGTTTGCGATATAGTGGCAAATCTCCCCACGATCTGGAAACGCCAGCGCTTCAGAGCAAGACAGGAGATTTCTTTGCTTTTTTTTTTTTTTTTTTTTTTTTTTTTTTCTCCCCCTCTCGCCTGGCATGCGATCAGTCGATGCTCTCACCCGGTGGTACTCTCTGGAGGCGTCCAAAGCAGCACTATTTTCTTGGGAGGGGTGGGAGGAGGATGGCGCTTTTGTCACGCTGGGTCCTGGCTTTACCCAAAGAAGACACTGCACTGCCAGTCTGAGTTTAGTCTGCATCCCCACCTGGGCCTCAGCAGCAGTCGTAACGATCGAGATGGGCTTCTTCAGTCATGATTTCATGGTGCTATTGATTGCGCCCTGGGCGTGGATGGGCAGTGGCGGGCTGCGACCTGGATAGCCCAGTCGCCCCGAACTTGTGCGTCCCTCCTGGGGTGGGCCCAGATACAGATTTCGGAGTACAATACCACGGCGTAAATCGTTACAGGACCCAAAATAATTGATTAAAAAAAATCCCAATCGGGCAGTTCGAAAAATGCTTTTTCTTCATATTTTTCCATGAGGGTTAATCGTTGATTGTCCCTTTTGGCCCTTAGCCCTTTTCCTTCTTATTTATTCCTCCGACGACTGTCAGCTCCAAGATCTTGGATCAGATCTTCTCTCATAGCGTGCTCGACGGTGGAGCTGTATCCATATTGCTCTCTGACTCGTCTCCCTCCCTGGTCGTCATTACTTCTGGTCCTGGCCCTCTTATAGACCTTTGCCTATCATTTCGGCGTCGGTGTTAATCACTCTTCCCCTCCCATATATCTACCTCCCATCTTCTCCTTTCTCAACAAACTTTCTCTTCACAACATCTCAAGTCATCCTGACTGGCAACACATCTCCGCCTCAATTGAACTTTTGTTCGGCAATCCTCTCTCACGACACTTCCTCCCCCCCACCGCTGTAAGCTTTCCGCTGCCCGCCACATTCTTCAGTCTTCCCTCCTGCTTCCCGACGTCTTCTCCTTTGGTCCCCCCCGCCTCGCAACGCAAAACCTTTCTATTCCGCTCTAACACCCAATATCCAGACAGCCAAAAAAAAAAAAAAAAAAAATCACAAACAAAAACCACAACCGCCATGGCCCCCACTCACCGTCGCGGACCTTGGGTCCCTGAAGAGGACCAGTTGCTCCTCCAGTTGGTTCGCGAGCAAGGCCCCAACAACTGGGTTCGCATCTCTCAACACATGCACTACCGCTCCCCCAAGCAGTGCCGGGAGCGCTTCCACCAGAACCTGAAGCCCTCATTGAACCGCGAGCCCATTTCCGCGGAAGAGGGCTTGATGATTGAGCGCATGGTTGGCGAGATGGGCAAGTGCTGGGCGGAGATTGCGCGCCGACTTGGGAACCGCAGCGACAACGCTGTGAAGAACTGGTGGAACGGCAGCATGAACCGCAAGCGCAGAGGCCTTCACACCGTGGGCTCTCCCACTCAGACTCACTCTCGCACTGCCAACGGCCGCATCGAGCCGCCATACCACCGCGCCTCGCTGGCCAGCAGTCCCATCATCCGCTCTCGATTCTCCTCCATCTCTCACGACAGGCCCTTTACTTCCTGGACACAATCATCCGCGCCTTCTCGCAGAGAATCCTGCTCCACAGCCTCGTCCTACTCTCACCACCAACTCGCCCCTCTGTACACTCTTCCTGCTCTCAACCGGCCTGTCGAAGCACCCTTGACATCGCCTGCCTTCTCAGACACCTCCAACGCCCCCTCTCTCGAACCCCCATCCATGGTCTCTGACCACAACTCTGTTTCCTCTTCGTCTCCTCGCACCATCGCCTCGCCACAGCTCCTCCCTCTTCCAGTGGACACTCGGCATCACCAGTACGCTGAGCTGCCACGACCGCAAGCATCAGACGAACTCTACTTCTCCAACTTGCCAGGGAAATTGTGCGAACCCTCAAAACCCTACTGGCTCTCTGCTGAAGAGAAGATCGAATCCCGGCGTGACTCGCGAATGGGCCTCGACAACTTATTGAACTGAACGGAACTTTATAATCAAGGCCCCTTCGCCAACCGGAACGATCACGACTCTCTTCTTCGCATTGTATAAATGCTGTGTATTTTTCTACTCGACTTTTTTTTGATCATTTGATGTTCTGGCAGCGTCTTTTTACTGTATATGTCTAGGACCGACCCTTGTCACTCTTTTGAGAACCCTTTTCCTATGTATTTCTATTTTCTTCGGGTTGATCCTATGACAGTTTGCCTCGTGAACGGCAAAGAAAAAGCATGATTTGATTTGATTTGAATTTTGGGTTTGCGCAACTCTTTAACTTGGCGTGTTGTGGAATAGAACTGAAGCTGCAGTGGGAGAGAACGGCCACTGCGAGGATTCAATTGGGATCATCATCCATCCTCCCGTCTTCATTGATGTTGATGCTTGGGTTGCATATGCGCATGCGGTTTTTGGCCTGGATTTAATAATACCCCATCTTGGTTGCTGTTGTTGTTGTTGTTGTTGTTGCTGCTGTTGCGGTTTTGGTTATGATTATATTATCATTATCCTACCATTTATCATCTAATTCTAATGGTACCACTTGAAGATACAAATGACCTTCCTCTTCGAATAAAACTATACTCCCGTAAAAAGTAACAATGACTGGAATAACTCAAATCGCCCCATTCGGCTCACCAGCACAGTATAGAGAGAGAGAGAGAGAGAGATTGGGAAACCTTGTAGCACAGCGAACGCCATCTTCCACTGCATACACGAGATGACGACTGGCTAGCGGAAAAGATCTGTGGATGAGACAAGGCAAGGCGAGACAGCGCAGCAGATCAACCCATCGATTAACGATCGAGCTAGAAGGACGAGCAAGGGCTGGTTTCCAATCAAACAGAGGCAAGAGGATGAGAGGAATAGCCTGCAGTGGTGGCTGGCTGCCATGATTCATCGACATTCCCAACGAAGTAAAGAAAAAGCCCACCGTTTTACGACTCTAATCGTCTATACAGAGGACATAGTACATAGGGACAGAGTAAGTTACGGATACACTGGCTAAGTAAGGATAAAGTCAAGTCAGTCAGGTCACTACATACCCAGGTAAGGAAAAGAAGACTCAAGGTTCAAGCACAGACCAGGTTCGTTTCAGTTCTCACCGAGTCACCTACTCAGATCCTTCCCTCCCACCCTCCCTCCCACCCTCTCTCCTGAGTCCTGACTCCTGACGGGAGAGCTGACCCGTTCATTCTATCCCTCGATTCGTGCCACTCAGTGCACCGAACTGCACCGGCTCACGAGGGCCCAACGCAAGGGGGGTGGAGGAGGTGACAGGTGGAGCCAACGATTGGGCTGGACGCAAATTCGAACGAAAGAAGGAAATGGAACGGGCTGACGGGAGGGGGATCTTGGTTCTCGAAAGGGAAGCTGGGAAGAAGCACTGGCACACTGCACCCCCAGTGACCTGCACGATTGTGGAGAATGGGAGAATGGGAGGGGGTTGACTGTCGAGTCGCGGGAGAGGTTTCAGCCTGTAAGAGCCGGTGAAGCTGAATGCCCTCACTTTTGGTTCTCCCTCATGCGCAATTACGCACGGCGGCGGCTGCTGCTGCTGCTGCTGCAGGATGCGGCAGAGCAGCCATGATGGAGCTGGACGGTGGTCTCAAGCAGCTATCGGCTGCCGGCAGCTCCTGCGATAATCGGCTATCGAGGTTCTGGGCTGGTTCAGCTTGGTTGGGATATGATTGATAGGCCTTTCAAACCGAGCGGATCTGAGGGGCGGGCATTCGTTGTAAATTATCTAGCTGCATACAGACCGAACTACTTAATATGCAGCTGCGAGTGTGTGACTGTCCTGCTAGAGCTCATCCTTTTTTGACGAGTTCTAGTCTGTTTATACAGTATCGATTAGAAGGGCTTGTCTTTCAAGTTAACAAAGAAAAGCTTCTAGCGGTCTGTCGAGTGAGGAATACGAAGCCCAGAGCCTGGACAGAAAAAGAACGAGGAATGAGTGAGGCAGACAATTCAGGCCAACATCCACGAGATGTCTCTCCCTCCAGCGCAACGACTGGCCCAGATCCATCGAGTGTCTGGCTCCTCGAACAGTTCGACAACGGCCTCGCCTCGCGCGAAAAATAAAATAAAAAATAAAAATGAATAAAACAGGAAGAAGGGATCGGAATCCTTTCGCCTTCCTCCAGCCTGACTCGCAGTTCACCACAAGAGATTGTGACTTGTGAGCCGTGACTCGCCTGTCGCCCGTCGCCAGAAGGAAGAAGATGATGCACCACATCCCATGTCTTGGACCATCAAACTCGATAGTCTTTCCGGCCTGCATCAGCCGCCGATCGTTGGGCCGTTGTGATGCGAACCGTCTTGCGATGCCCAGTCGATTCCCCCCTCGCGAGGAATGCCATCCTTGTCCCTTCAATCTTCATTGTATGGTGGAATGAGCACAGACCCGGCCAGCAGGAAACTTTGGGCTGGCGAGTCATGCCAACCAAGACAAATCGTTCGGCCTGCAGGGTTATTCTTGTCCCATGGGGGTCTAGAGGGGTCAGTCTAGCCAAGCAGCCGGGACCATTGCAGACAGAGTCCAACTGAGATGGACAATCTAAGCGAGCTTCGAGCTTCATGATTCGAGCAGACGCTGGACCCACGGTTCGAAGGCAAAGGTTCCAGATCGGGAACTGAGATTCGGCCGCGATCGTCCGTTGGGACTGGCCGTTCGTGCCTCGATGCATGAGGAAATCGCGTGAAGTCTGTTGGCCACTGAGACAGCCCGTCACTCGTCACAGACAGCTGGTGACATCCTTTCGCCACTGGTCAAGTCTGAACTGGGCTGAACGACCTGATCGTTATCGCTGAGAGGCCTCGTCACTGGGGCTGTGGCTCTGACAGCGCTGCACCGCCATGTTCTCGAATAAAAAAATACCCCCCCCGCTATGCAGAATCTCAAGGCATAAGTCCACGCTGATCTTACTCTTTTCCTGCCTGGGAGTTTCGATCTGATTTGGAATATCGGAAGTTAGCGCCTGCACAGGGCACATCATCTTCAGTGCGTCGAAAGATGAGACCAAGTCCCCGAACCTCGGCCCAGCCCACACTGGAAACAGTTGAAAATATACGAGGCCAACCTGCAAAACACTTCAAAACAGGTCCTGCACACTTCATCTCCGTACCAAGGGGAAGACAGGATGGGACAATCTCAGGAAACACGGTTGATCTGTCGCCGTTCACTTTTATCTATCCGATTTCGACCTTCTCTACAGCTACAGAGCAGTTCTCTGTGTGTGTGCTGATGAGCCGCAGATGCAGTTTTGGATCCAAAACTTGAAGTCTAACGGGCGGAACCAAAACGTCTTGATTCCTTAAATCTTGGGTGCCAGATGTTGATCTCGGGATCGCGCGCCATGCTTCCCTTTTCGTCAACCTTTGCGAGATCCGTACTGTGTATACTTCAAATAGTTTAGGAGGCTGTAACTCAGATCCAGATCGATCAGCACAACCAGCTACAAACAAGGCAGACAACCCGGCGCTTTGGAAACCTTCGCTGTACCCCGAGCCTCGACTTCATCCAGACCTCCGATGCACTCGTGGTACGGAAACTATATCCTGATGACTAGTTGAAAACAAGTTAACGATGACGACGTGAGGTTAACGGCGACGTTGAGCCGTGCGCCTGCCCGTCTCGATCCAAGGAACGCAATACGAGGTCCTCATCCGCAGTTCCACATAGCATAGCACAGTCCAGTAACCACTGACCAGTCCCAGGGGCGACCACTCCTGGCCACAGCTTGGCCACTGACAGAGACCGTCGACGATTCCATTTTCGGAAAACGCACTTTCCCTCAATCCAAGGATCGCAGGGGTGAACGGTCCAGTCACCTTCCAATCAGTGTCAGCAGGTGTCCAGAGGTGGTCCCTGCGGCCCAGGACCAGGACCAGAACCAAAGCCAGAGCCAGACGGGAGCCCCAGAGTGAGCCAGAGCCAGAAACAGAGCCAGGCAGCCCGCGTGTGGAGACCGGCAGAGGTCTCGGATGTGAAACGGTCGGTCAGTGCCGCGTTCGAATCGAATTCTCGGGTTCACTCTGCGCGGCCAGCTTAAACCAATTTGAGTTATTGATCGCGAATTGGAGAATTATGGAGCGCGAGATTTAGTATATGCTCCTATTCTTCGAATTTATGAGAGTAGGTCAGTAGGGGGTATTGATATTCTTGTTTGGGGGCCGAGCTTATGCGGTTTCAAACTCAATTGGTGTCGTATTCGTCGGCTGTCTTTTCCAGAGTATACGGACGTTCTCCGCACTGCTTGTTAACTTGAGACAATAGTTCACTTGCCGTGCAGACGATAGAGAAACTCGAGAGAGCATCGAATACCTCGAGACTGCGATTTGGGAGTGCCGGCTGCAACTGACGATGGATGTATGTAACTACGCGAATTATCCGAATCATTGACAAGCTCAAGGCGAACCCGACCATCTGGAAACTCAACGTCACGTCAACCGCGACCCAAAAAACAATCCAGAGATCGACTTCAAAGTTTGCAGGAAACTTCGCCCTCCCGCCCCCCTAACCTTGAAATTCTTCAACAACCAAACTCTGCTCCCCTTGCCTGTTGAACCCATCCCACTCTCATCCACGGAACTTCCCAGGACACGCGTGGAGTCTCTCAGCTCGTTACAACCTCTGCCTTCCTCCGCAAAATTTAACCCTAATCCCCGAAGCTTTTCCGAGCAGGATTTCGTGGAGTCGTGGACTACCAAGGTGGGCCCTGACATCGAGCACTTCCCCTCATTGCGTTAGCGCCGGGAGGGACTGTCTTCAAGCCGTTTTATTGGGTCCCGGACGATCTCGGTGTCGATTACGCTACTTTTCTTTGCGGTTAGCGTACCCGCTGCCGCTCCACTCTGATCGTCGAAAAAGGAGAGTTGAATTTTTCGGTATTTTACATACGTATTGATGGTATCGTACGTCTGTATCCGGTAATGGTGCTAACCAGGACCGGACTGGCCAGGTGATCTCCTACTATATTTGGGAGATGTCATGGTTGCTCTCCCATATTGGCTTCAACAGTATGAACCATATATTTTTGGTTTTCGGATAGAGTGTTCTGCACTCTTCTGAATCATAGCCGAGTCGAATGGGCGGTTCAATGACTTGAAATTGGTGTTACGTTCTGGAGCACAGGCCTCGTCCGTGGTCCCCAATAATCGACTCGAACGGGGGTCTGTCGCTCGCCAAGTTGTACAAGCCGAAGGTAGCTCGCCACTTCAACTCTCTCCCCTCCTCTTCTCAGACAATTGATACGATGGCAGGCCCAAGCTATGGAGGCCGGGGTTCGGAATGTCCTTTTGGAATTTGAAAGATCCCCGCAGCCATTCTATCTGACAGGGTCATAGTTCGCGGTGTTTTCCCCTACATCAGCTGGTGTGTATTTGCAAGGTAACAAGGTATCTCCGTGGAGTCCAGTGATTGGAAACAGGCCGGATGGCACTGGAGGTCAAAGCACGAACTCCTCAACGTTCGAGCTTGTTGACTCGACAGTCGAGAATCACCACGTGTGCCCGCCACATACCAGCCAGCCGTTGCTGTCGCACTCGCATTGCTCGACCGATGCCTGAGTGGTACTAGAGAAGTATGATGGAGTGATGGAGAAGCTGTTGTCATTTCCCCTCTCGGCTTTGAGTGCATGTGCATATGTACCATTACATCGACAACCGATAATAATGTGCCACAGCCAATTAATATTGTGAACTGATAGGCACCAGCCAGCCATTTGCATCCCTAGCTTCCGACGTTTTGCATCTTTCTCCCTGCATGCTGGATTAACGGTTGTCAGTGGTCAAGGGATGACCCGTTAGACCGACAGCTTGTTTACTTTTTCCGAGTTTCTTTTCTTTTTCTTTTCCTTTGCTGAACTCCTTCGCTGACGCTTCCCGAATTCCGAGAGAGGGGGGGAGAGAGATCCATGAGTAGCTTATTCAGGAAATTGCTGCTTCATGCACTGAGATACGTCCAGCTGGTAAGCATGGTTCTAGCCTTGCAGGTCATTGAGGAAAATGCCTCAGCACCCCGTTCCTGTGAGCAGCGCCTGGATCGTGTCCGAGTCGACTCCTGGCAGCTGGCAGGGGCGAGGCAAGCAATGCAATGCAAGAATTTCGTTAGAAGCCATGATCTTCGGCTCAGATGCGAATCGAGAGTTTGAATCGTACCCATCCTCCCAACTCGATGAGAGTGGCAAGTCGACTGTTCAATCGCTGAGGTGAGAAACAGAGCAGAGCAGTGGTGCTGAGCTAGACGGCTAGACACCTCTCATGATAGACTTCGTGATAGGGAAGCGCCGACCTAAAACGTCCCTCACATGGTTCGAAAAGCTTCGTTCGAGCCGTCAACTTCGCTCCTAATCCTCCAAAGACCTCAACTCATTAATCAACGAATAATTGCGCGCCCAGCCCCTGCTTCTCAGAGTCCTTCTAAGCAGACATTCCCTTCCTTCTGCAACGGGACTACCGGATTCGTAACGAGACATCTCGATCTGGATACCCAGCAGCATCGTTCTGGAAGCAGAGCGCTGATCGTTCATCCTTCATCGATCATTGGGCCCAAACGAAACTCCAGGATCGCGTTTCGGTGCCCTCGTTGCTTTTTTCCCCTGGTGCTCGGGGCTTTTTTTTTTTCTTTTGGAAATTGGACTAGTATCGCCCTTCCTTTTTCAGTATCGGGAATTCACTCCGGTTATTCACTTTTCCTGATTTGGTGTCCAGAGCAGGGATGTGATCCTCTCGTCAGCAGGACGGCATGGATTGAGATACTCTGCGTTGATACGTCCGTTGGAAGATGAATGCTGCCCGTCTGTCTATCAAGTTGGGTCTGAATATCTCGATTGTGGACACTGGGCAGGGATAGCCTGCTTGACGTGTTCGTTTCGTGTTGATATGAATCCGTACTGTGACTGGCTTGGTAAGCTCCTTCAAAACATGGGCGTGCTCTCTTGAGGTCAGAAGGATTGGCAATTAAGGAGGGCTAGGCTGGGCTACTGTATCTGACTGCGCTGCGCTCCCTGCAGTGCTGACGGTGTATGGCCGTTGGATGCGATGCGCAAACTTCCACGCCATAATGCAATCCGGCGTTTCATGAAGCGAGAACACGATGTAGTGACTGGTCGATTATACCTGAAGGTTCACAAACTTGAGGGGGGGGAGGACGAGCACGAACACCGGAAACGATAGCTGCTGCTGTCTTGCCACTGGTATTCTCTTCGACCACTCTAACCATCCTGTCCGGGTATCATACTGGAGACGGTTTCAATGCCCGAAGCGAAGGGTCTGAGCAGTGAGCACCATCACTCTGCAGTGCGTCATATCCCTGCCTTGTCCTACCCAACTTACCTCCGGATTATCAATGCACACTGTCGGGTTCGAAGGCCGAGGAACTCTATATCGAGGCTGGATAATCTGGTGATTCCCAGTAAACCTTAAAAAGGCTGTTGTGTTTGTTTGAAAGTCGCGACTATTTCTGCGCCTGTGTCACGTAGCCTACATTCTCGTAGGTAAGCTGCGAAACAGGCTTGATTATCTGGCCCATGGAGCATACCAACTTGAGCACGTCGACAAAACAGTGACCTCGACTAACCCCATGTACTCTTCGTGGATGATGCCTGTCCGGCCTCTCTCTCCCCCTCGAGTAAACCAGGCTATCCCGTATAAACTCTGTTCAGAGCCAGGCTGGGTCCGGATTCCATGGTGTCACAGCTTTCTGCATAGTGTCAGCATATGTACGGAGTATCCGTACTAGTGGTGTCGTTCCAGTGGGGTTGTTTTATAACCGTTCACGCATAACGAGAATGCAGATTATTGCAATCCAGACGGGACACTTGGTTGAGATTGATATGTAAGGCGGGATGGAATGGACTGTATCTGCGTAAGGTACTGTTGTGGAAGAACAGGGGGGTTATCGATATTTCATGGATAACCGTTTCTAAAGTCTTTCATTCCAATTCCTCAAAAGCATATATGTTTGGATGACTATTTATCGGCTCGCAGTTATGGAGCTAGTTGCGGTTAATTGATTGATGTTCGCTGGGCGAGTTTCCTATGGTCCTGATATACAGGCTTATAACCTATAATCTATTCTTCTGGTGAACCCATGATTCTTTTTGGTTCTTAGAAGATAACGATATGTCTTCGAAGGACGATTTATGTTTTCGGGGCAGGACGCGGACATGGGCTGATGGTTGCGTTATTGAATGTCCATGCATGGATAAGGGACTTGGTAGATCCTGCGTGGTACAGTGAATTGCATGCACTCTTTGAAGGGTCGAAAGGGAGACGGTATCATTCCACCACTCTTATAAGGTTTGATGGCAAACATGTTCAGAATTGAGGGATATATCATTGCAGTTTACACCTATCCTAGTCTACGGGGATGTAGCCCTCCGTCCATGCACCTCTTCGCCACGGGAGAGAAAGAGAAAAGGTGTTTGGTAATAGGAGGGCATGGGATCTTTTCTCGGCACGTTAGAATAATCCTTCAGCAAGCGCGCATTAGATATAAGCACGACGCTGTACACACATATGCCTGTAGTGGAATCGGGTCTCGACTACATCCGAATCGAACGGGTCATTACGTCCATCGCAATGTAAAGCAGGAACAACAGAGAAGGTGGAAGCAAAGAGAAGCGTCACGAAATCGAATCCATTTGGTTTATTTGACAACCGGCTCGTTCGACAGACGTTCTTGGGGGGGAAGGTTGAGTGTTCATTGCACGTGAAGAAATGCAAAACAATCACCAGCTCAAATCGCTTTCATTTTGGTCTATATTAGATGACTTATGCGACCTCGCGCTTGCCCTCCTTGCGCTCCTTCTGTAGGATTCGTTAGCAAGTCGTCCACTGATACGACCGTCTGATGTCGCCATGAATTTTGCGGTCCAACGTACCAGAGCCTTAGCGGTACCGTGAAGAGCGTGTCTGTGGTTGCGGCGGAACTTGGCGTCGACACCACGGAGAGAGGGGTAACGGTTGGTCTTAGGCTTCTTGATACTGTTGACGAAAGAATTATTAGCGATATAGTCCTTTTTTCTTCTTCAGGCTCGTGTGATGCGGATAAAGGATCGAGGTGTGTTGGATCGTATGCTGATATGTCGCTCAACGCCCAAAAAATAGCCACTCTCGACCAAAACCTGCAAAACGCGAAAGGGAATCGGTTCGTACGCACCCGTTACGGTGAGCCTTCTGGCTGTTGTGGTGCTGGGAGGCGTTCTTTGACTCTAAAAAAGGACAAAAGCGTTAGCCATGAATTTCGATCATTCGAGGACGCCCCCGGATGGAATTTCGGGGCAATTTTTTGGACAGCAGATGCAGCAACATCAGGGGGGCAAACGTACTGGCCATCTTGACAGTTTCGTCGCGACTGAAAGACGGATGTGAGTTGGCGGGTGAGGTTATCCAACGTCTGAGGAAATGGCTGAGAGGCCCAAATGAGGGTCGGCTAGGGCTCGGCGGTCAGTTTGTGTGGGATTTCGCTTACCGAGCACGGTTAGTGTCATCCTGCCAGGCCAACACCAACAACAGGTACACTACAAGTATCTACGGCCTTACAGAACAGAATAGTGGTCACTAACATAACAGGCGATAGCTCTCCCAGTATCTTTATACTACAATTATTCGTACGCAGATTCGTGATGGGGGACCAGTGGAAACAAGGGATTTGGGTAAAGACATCACGTGACCTATATAACACGTGACCAGACGAGATATCAATATCGGCTTGGAGGTTATTTTATGCTCTAAGGTTGGGACAAACGTTAGATAATTAGAGAATTGCACAAGGGCGAGTGCCAGACTTGGCTGGAGGCAGTATCTTGAGCGGCAAGTCTTCTCGCCCTAGCCGCTCACATTCCGATGACCGGCGAGGCAGCCGGGTACCAGGAAAGAGTAGAGCAAGTTCAGACCGTGTAAAAACAATTTTTTTCGAAAATATTTTTAAAGTATTCTGTCTATTGGCATTCTCCGCCATTTCAGAATTCAGGTTCACTACGTACTTGTAGAGGTACAGCAGTCCGGCTCCAGGTGTTTATTTGTCCATCACGTGAGCGGGAAAGGCGCTAGGGAACAACCGGCATCCGAACGTCGACCTTTGCACCTCGCAACTCCAAGTCCAAAGCGGGAGACTGACCCATCACCACCTTTCCCATCCCTCAATTGCAAGATGAGCTCCCTCCGTTTCGCTCGCTCTGCTCTCCGGGCTCGTCCCGCTGCCTTCCGCGTGCCTATCCAGCGCAGAGGCTACGCTGAGGCCGTCTCCGACAAGATCAAGCTTTCCCTGGCTCTCCCTCACCAGGTACGACTCCCTCCGGCGGACGTCCTCTAATACCTTGATAAAGCCTTAGTACTAACAAAGAGTCTTGCCGACAGACCATCTTCCGCTCCGCTGGCGTGTATGTCACCTAACTACCTACCTCCTGAACCTGCGCCTGCGCCCGTCGGCCCGGGTTCACCCTTCCATCGCGCCCTTACTGACAAACCTTATCATTCAGTGTCCAGGTCAACATCCCCGCTGAGTCCGGAGAGATGGGTGTCCTCGCCAACCACGTTCCCTCCATCGAGCAGCTCAAGCCCGGCCTTGTCGAGATCATGGAGGAGGGCGGTGCCAGCAAGAAGTTTTTCCGTACGTCCGGTCGCCGACACAGATCAAATCTCACCCGATATGTGTCGAATCAAACAACATGTGTGAAATAAGTGATATAACTAACATGCGTCTCGGACAGTGTCTGGTGGATTCGCCGTTGTTCAGCCCGACTCCCAGCTGAGCATCAACGCTGTTGAGGGTTACGCCCTTGAGGACTTCAGCATCGACGTAGGTCTTCTCAAACCCGGTCTCGGTGGACAACAAGGCTAACGTACTTTCTTCGCACTTCCAGAGTGTTCGTTCCCAGATCACCGAAGCCCAGAAGATTGCTGGTGGCAACGGCAGCGAGCAGGACATTGCTGAGGCCAAGATTGAGCTTGAGGTGAGTGATAGATAACTACAAGTCAGCAGGCGCGTTATTGAACAAGCTGACCCTCTCATAGGTTCTTGAGAGCCTGCAGGCCGTTCTGAAATAGATACCTGATGTACATATCCACTCGCGCTTTCAACTCTGAACCTGTAGAATTATAGCAATTTTTTGCGACATTTTCGTCATATTGCGCTTCTTTCAATAACAGTACTCTTTCTGTTTGGTCATAGCCGACTGGGAATTTTAAGTTTAAGGCACTTGCCTTGATTCACGAATTTGGTTGCTCTTTCCTCAACGGCTACACTCCACATCATGATTTCCCCCATAATTCGGTGCAGTTCGCTTCAACCCCGAGCTCTCTGGTTTTCTCTAAATTGACATCTACATGAATGCGCAATCTGAGTTACTTTTTAGGGACCCGTTTTCTCATCGTGTTCGATCACTTAATTCTCTCAACGCAGCGAGCGCCACTCTATACCATGATTGAAGACTTGGCAACGGATATCACGACTCCATTGGCACATGAACGAGAACCTTTAGAGGAAAACGACGTCCCCGGCGGCCATTCTATTGACAGCCCTCGAAGTTGGCACGTAAGGACCACACTTTCCGAACCACTGGGATCCGCTTCGGTGTCTATGCCTCAGAATCGTTCGCACAAGTTTGGCCGTTTCAGCAGTGATGACGCCTACAATGACTTTCTCTTCACTTTCCCCAGACTATATCCAGACTTAGCTTCCGAAAAAGACCCTTTCATCGATAGCCGTGGAATTCCTTTGAATCCACATAATACACCGATATCTCAGAGTGGCCATCAATCTGAGATTGGATCATTCGAGAAATATAAGCGGCATGATCCCTCTCCCATAAAGTCTGATAAGCGTGCGCTCGGTCGACTGGGTAATACCGCCAGATCAGACGGCAGCCAACTCACCTCTCTTTCCTTCGGCAGTGAAGCAACATGGAGACCGCCGAAACCGCCCAAGCCTTCTTTTCTCTCTTGTATCGATAATCCACTTCAGAGAGAAGCCACGAACGCCCAGCCGCCCTTTCGAGCAAAGAGGCCTGGCAGAGGTGACGAGAAAGCCTTGCCAGAAACCCCTTATCGATCTTTACCCTTACGAGCGAGTCGGGACTCTAACCAACCCATTGAGCATCCTGCCACTGACCAGGGTCCGGACTGTCGGCCAGCGCGACCAAAACAGTCGTGGGAAACTAAAAAAGTTGCTCCACCCCGGTTCTTTCCTCTGCAATTAACGCGTCAAGAGTTAGAAGCCTTGAGCGCCCCGCTAAACAATCCAAAAATGCCATTTCCTGCTCCTATACCGACGATAGAAAACCTTCCTCTAAGACGAGGCGCTGTAAACTCTGGCCGGTACGAGGCCGGCCGATCTCAAGTTGATGGCGATAACTCTTCGAGGACCGGATTAAATCGGCCTAGGGCCAGAAAAGAGTCGTTGAACGACACTCTGTGGGAACTTTCGCGGAATATCTTTGAGCAGCTCAAAATGAACGCTTTTCATTACTTTAAACCACGGAAACAAGGTCAGAAGCCGACCGTGCGAACCACGGTCACCATTCCATTCGTTTCAAGGTGCGAAACTGGCCCTGAAGAGCAATGTCAGTTCTCTGCTGGCCTCGTTGATGGCACGTACATTCTGCAATTTGATCTGACCCTCCCACTACTTTCCGTCCATCGCACCGCTTCACTTGCAGCTGTTATCCGCCATCGTATGACTTCCAAAATTGCCCTAGTGGCTGCTTTCCTTGTGCGGGATCTCATAAAAATTACAACCCTGGTGCTCCTTTATGTGTTCCGAATCGATATCGCAATTGAAATGAAACGGGTATAAAAAATGGGGTTGACAAGGCCAATGTTGAAAGATAGAATTACTATTTTTTATCGCTTGAAGGGACGCAGAGGACGCAAGATATACTGCGACTATTATAATATTAATACGCCGAAAAGCATTGTTTGCACTAAAACAGCTATATATAAGCTCAATCCTGACGCACGCAAAAGCGTGGGATAATTATGTTCACCATTTGCTTTTCTAAGAACAGGTGCATGCTATGGGGTTTTAGCTATCCCTTCGCATCAGTGTATCAGGCGAAACGAAATGTGAAATAATCAAAAATATACTCCCCATAATCCCAACAGCCACCGCAGAAGACATCCAATCAAGATGTCCGTCAATATCTGCATATCCAACAACCCTATCCAACCAGCCAGTCACCTATCTGCACCTCAACCACAAGACATAGACATCTATGCCGTAGCCTCGACATCACGCTGCTCGGCCCTTTCCGTACAGTCAGTACCTAGCAACCTTGTACATACCCAATCGAGTACAATAAATAGATAACGGAAGCGCAATAAACTCACTTATTGGTCTGGTCAGGCCAAAGCGCAACCAAATCCCCAACTGGCAACTTAAACGGAAGCCCAACGGAGTCAAATAGCTGCGCGATCAGGAGGTAGAAACCAAGTAGACTTGCGACGAAGAGACATGCCCCGGCGCCTATCACGCATCGATTCCCAACGTCGGACTCGCCCTCGCCGAGTCTCCAGTAGCCGGCGGAGAGCATGAGGAAGACCATGAGCAGGGAGAGGAAGATGAGGGTGTAGACGACGTTTGTGCGCAGGGCGCAGACCATGAAGATGAGCATGAGGACGGCCATGGTTATGAAAAGGAATGCTGTATTTATCAACGTCATTAGTTAAAGATATGCGGATTCCATAACCATAAGGGCAATTTAGCTTGGGTCTTACCGTATGTATTCATGAACCCAGCGCTGGTGAGCCCGGCGCTTGTATCGGTTGCTGACGAGGAGTAGGGGGCTATAAGTAGAGTCAAATTTTGTAAGTAGAAAGGCTACGCAAATTGGTAAGGGCATATTCAGGGACTGACCGGCTGCATTGAAAGAGGGAATCATGGTGGCTGCGAACGCAAACCAGAAGCCACCGATGGTACCGAAGACAACGCAGGGGAAGGTATTTCCAAGGATGAACTCGAGGACACTCGTGATGAGCAGGAGAAGGCCACCAAGAAATATGATGGGGCCGCTTTTGTTGTAAGTCAGTCAGGGGATGGCAATGTCAATTTCAATAGAGACTTTGGTACGTGGGTTCTTACGTGAATGCAATTCCGTTTCCAGTCGCTCCTCTCCAGGCCATCAAGCAGCACGAGAGAGGAGTTGTAGTGATGACAAAACCCCCGAGTGCCCTAATCAGTTAGTTCTCTGCAACTGCATTATAACACGGTAGACTTACAATGGTGTCGGGTTTCCCACTTGCTTAGCCAGGCCGGACTGGCGCTGCGTCATGGGCGTCAAGTACAGCCTCTCGAACTGGTCGGCGGACAGGGTGACATGGGTAGGGACTGTGGAAAGACCCTGGGAATAACCCTTTGTCTCCCCATTCTGGCTGGAGTCGCTGGCCATGTTGTACTGTGTCAAGTGCAGTTGCAAGGGGATAGAAGGGAAGAAGGGAATATACAAGAACTTGGGGATTAATTTCCAAAGGACGGAGCATTACGGCCTTCAACAACCGGGGGGGTTTGGCTGTATGCACTTTTATATCTTTTTATATCACTCTCAAATCACAACATAGCCCTTGAATTGGACACGGGAGAAAGGAAGACGATCCTCCCCCGGTCATTCTCGTGAAGTAACGAACCCCTTGGAAGCTGGAACCCTAGCTACCTCTGGACTTTAGTGACTACGCAGGCAACTCCTCAAGTTACAAGACTTGTGGTCCACTGGGCACTCATTAGCCAATAAAACCAGTCGACTGGCACGGAAGAGCGGAACGAAAGGAGCAAGGGCATGCCAGCCAGCCAAAGTTAGGGCTGGGCCTGAAATGCGGAGAAAGCTCGACAGCAGCCCAGCAACCAGCAAGCCGAAACCGATCAGCGCAGTAGCATGGTGTAGGTGTCCGTTTGCGTGAGATACCAAGGCACATGACCTGCGGCCATGACGATCGTCTCCCTTTTGTTCCGCCTTTTTTTCTCGCTGAGTTGTTGAGTTGGCTCCTGCTATGCGGGTCCGAGTGGTGTATGCGGAGCCGCATGGATCCTGGTTGGACTGCGTATGCGGTCTAGGGGTCAAAGTTTGGGTCTGGGCGAGCACCCGGCTCCCGCACTGCTTCTTGCGGGGATCCGGGGGTGGCGATCTGGTTTGGACTTGGTTGCGTTCATGCAGCTTGGTCGTGTGTGGTGGTGTATCCAGTGGCATGCGGACCCGGGGTAGCTGGAGGTAATCTCGGTCGGTGGGAAGCTTGAACGACATCTACTGACTGGGACTGGAGACTGGAAAAGGGCAAAGGGAAGAGATCCTCGAGTTAGCAAGTCTTAAGTAGAAACAATATAACTGAAAGAACGTTGTCAACCTTGGCATATAACCACTTCGCAAAGATCGTCGCTTCATCCTCCCTTGCAAAAGCACTGTTTAAAATGGCCGAATCGGTTTTCAGAGCCTCGAGCACACAGGATCCAAAGCCCATCACATCCAACGCATTCGAAAAGTCGCGTCCCCGAAAAAAGGCCCGAAGATCCTGCTCGAACTGCCAACGCGCACACAAAACATGCGGTACGTTTCCTCATACTACCCTTTTCATCCCAGGTAGGTCACTGACAGGTAAACAGGAAACGAACGACCATGCAACCAATGCGTGAAGCGCGGAATCGGTCTATCCTGCGTCGACGGAAACCGAAAGCCACCAAAGTACCTTCTCTGTGACCTGGAGAAGCCCGGCCCGTCTGCACGAGTACCGCAGAAGCAGATTAATAAAATTATTGAGCCCACAGATGACTCTGCCTTTGTTGAGTTCATCGACCCAACACTTCTCCACGGCGAGAGTCCAAGCTCGGGCCTCGAGAACCAAGCCACGATGAGACTATATTGGGATGACAATGGGAATATCAGTCCCATTGGGGGTTCCAACCAGTTGAAAAGTCCCCTGTCTGAGCAGGACGCAGGTCCTAAGACTCCAGAGGATATGAATATGTGCGGAGGAGTAGAGTTCCAGCCACAGATTTTCAATGGGGATGGCTACGATGGGCGCTCTCATGGTGGTATTCATGGCAGGAGTCCAAGCCATGGGATTTCGATCAGTAGTGGCTGGTCAGAGACGTTCTTCCCCTGTGGGGTGGATGAGGAGACTGAGGGGGTGAAAAGGATGGCGAGGAGTGCAGAGTATGGGTTGGCATTGCTTTGATTTGGCGTTGGCTTTTCTGCTTTAATGATACCTTGATGGCTTGTGTTTATTCTTGTATAGCTGAGTGTACCATCAAGTAACAAATAATCACCCTTCATGGAGTGTTGATGTGGAAGACTGGCCTGCAAACAGATGGTTGTTCCAGGCAAAGTTCTAAAATGGCAGGCAGTGTTCCATGGTCCCTTCGCTCCTTCCACAATAGTATCTTTCAACCTTCAACAATCAACCTTGGATCGACTCTACCACCTCTACCAAGGTACCCAGCCTCTACCAAGGTCCTTGTTCCAGGAGAATTTAAGAATAGGGCGATGAAGGTAAAGCATATTTTTCACTGGAGCTGGTCTGTGGCGACAGGTTGGCTTTGCCCTCAGAATGCAACTTTCCAACGAAGCTCGCGCCCCGGATGCAGGGATGTCTGCCACCTTTCCTAGCAAAGCTTGACCTTCAGCGGAGACGAATGTCAACAAAACTGCTCTGGCGGACTGGAAGCGACCTCTCCGAAAAGTTATGCTTTGCAATGGATATTCTACATGGACCTGATGGAAAGACCAGAAATGCTCCCGAGTGCACAGGGCAAAGAGAGCACAAAGTGAGACAGACAACCCGACCAGCTCTGTATTCGGCTTCGGTGAGCCGTGAATTGAGAATTGAGACTGGAACCTGAATTGAGTTATCTGACGATCGGCCTCCGCATCGGCTGCGTCTCTCTCTGGACCATGCGGAGCCGCACTCTCAGCACCGCGGAGTGAGGGCTGTCCATTGGATCATCCCCCCAAAGCTTTCCCCGCAAGCTATCCACGCCTCTGTACTCGAGGCCATCCAGAACCACAGAGTCTGGTCTGATACATCGAGTTCTATTCCGGTCGCCCGAATAGCATCGACAGATGGACTTGGGGCGAGAATTGAGACGAGAATGGAGATCAGAAGCCCCGCCGCGCCTCCCTTACCCCGGAGACCCCATTCCGATGGGCTGAGGACTATATAAGGACCCTCGTCATCGATTCAAGTCTCACTATCTCAATCATCAATCTATCTCGGTCTCTCAATCTCAGTTTCAGACTCAGACTCACATTTCAAAAACTCTCACCCCCTACCCAAACACCAAAATGTCCCTCCCCCAAACTCAATGGGCCCAAGTCGCCGAAAAAGTCGGCGGCCCCCTCGTCTACAAACAAATCCCCGTCCCCAAGCCTGGGCCCGACCAGATCCTCGTCAAGATCCGCTACAGCGGAGTCTGTCACACTGACCTCCACGCCATGATGGGCCACTGGCCTATCCCCGTCAAAATGCCGCTCGTGGGCGGCCACGAAGGAGCCGGCATCGTCGTCGCCAAGGGCGAGCTCGTCTCCGAGTTCCAGATCGGCGACCAGGCGGGTATTAAGTGGCTGAACGGCTCTTGCGGGGAGTGCGAGTTCTGCAGACAATCCGACACGCCGCTTTGCGCAAATGCGCAGTTGTCCGGGTATACGGTTGATGGGACGTTCCAGCAGTATGCGCTTGGTAAGGCGACGCATGCGTCAAAGATCCCCGAGGGTGTACCGCTTGATGCGACGGCGCCTGTGCTTTGTGCTGGTATTACGGTTTACAAGGGATTGAAGGAATCGGGTGTTCGTCCTGGTCAGACTGTTGCAATTGTTGGTGCCGGTGGTGGTCTTGGGTCGCTTGCGCAGCAGTATGCGAAGGCTATGGGGCTGAGAATTGTAGCTATTGATGGTGGTGACGAGAAGAAAGCTATGTGTGAGAAGCTCGGAACTGAGGTATTACCACCTACGGCCACTCATTTGTTGATATGGAAATGCTAACAAAGCCGTCTAGACCTTCGTCGACTTCACCAAATCCAAGGACGTCGTGGCAGATGTCAAGGCCGCCACGCCCGGCGGACTCGGCGCCCACGCTGTCATCCTGCTTGCTGTTTCCGAGAAGCCCTTCCAGCAGGCTTCGGAGTATGTTCGCTCCCGCGGGACTCTTGTCGCGATTGGTCTGCCTCCGGACGCCTACCTCAAGGCCCCCGTTATCAACACTGTTGTCCGCATGATCACCATCAAGGGTAGCTACGTCGGAAACCAGCAGGACGGTGTTGAGGCTCTAGACTTCTTTGCTCGTGGCTTGATTAAGGCGCCTTTCAAGCTTGCTCCTCTGAAGGATCTTCCTAAGATCTTTGAAATGATGGGTATGTTACTATATCTGTTTGCCCTTCTGTTGGCTCGGTTGTACTAACAGATAACAGAACAAGGAAAGATTGCCGGTCGTTACGTGCTCGAGATTCCCGAATAAGCCGTGGATTAACGAAATAAGTTTACCCCAAATCAGATTGAATATATCTATTATCATTGATGCGGCATTGCCGCAGTGGGAATTGTGGAGGGTTGTACATAGCTGAGATTACGAGTTTCGTTTCGTTTTTTGCAGAACATGCACATATCTTACGAATTGCAATTGAATCTGATTAATCCAAGAAACTTCCATTCCTCATTGTAGGTTTTATCAAAGCTTTGTTTCCATACCATCTAGCTGTCATCGAACCTTCATTAGAATGTTCAGGTCAGGGAATACGGATCGCCATCAATATGAGATCCTGGAGATCTTGTAATTTGCAGGAACGAAAGTTTAAGCTTCAGCTTCAGATTTCCCAGGGTCAGTATGAAACACGAATTAAAGCCAGTCCACCAAGAACCAGATGTAGCTGCTGTAAGAGATAGTGAAGGTTAGCGTCAAATGTAGCATCACTCGCATGCCTTAGCGATCAAGGATACAACCGATCAACAAATCATCATAATCCAACGGTAGATACACCTGATGCATAGGTGCCCCAGTGGCTGTCATGTTTCTCCCCGTGATGCGGACGAAGCTAGCTCACGAGCTATGCTCCATGCATGCAACATCGGAGATCCCCAGGCGAACGCCTGGGATCCGCATCCGCATCCGCACCCCGGGCAAAGGGAAACGCACTCAAGCGGAGCAAGGGACTCTGGGGAAAACACGGGGCAGATGCGAGTGTATGGGGAAATGATGCGGAGATACCGTAGCTCAAACCACTGAGAATAGACCTAGTAGGCGGCTCCGTATGCAGCGAGAAATACCGGACCGGCCATTATCGACACATACCCCACGGGCCCCCACTGTCGCATCTTGCCCGAAGATTCTCGTCTCGAGTACTCGGTCTAGCAGGCATCTAAAAGGCCGTTGTTGTCCCGACGAATGAGGGAAACACTGTTCAAGTCTCTTACCAATCTCACACTCTTATCATTTCATCTCAACCATGGCTTTGTCCCAAACTATCAAGACTCCTGCGGTCTCGTATGAGCAGCCCTTAGGACTGTATGATTACCACGCACAATTCCACTCTAAGCGTCACTAACATTGTACAAGATTCATCAACAACGAATTCGTCAAAGGCGTTGGCGGCAAAACCTTCGAAACAATCAACCCTCACAACGAGAAGCCCATCGTCGCCGTTCACGAAGGCACAGAGAAAGACGTTGATATCGCCGTGAAAGCTGCCCGCGCAGCACTTGAAGGCGAATGGAAGCAGGTCACCCCTTCCAACCGCGGCCGTCTCCTCACCCGCCTCGCCGACCTCCTAGAACGTGACAGCGACACGGTAGCCGCCATAGAAGCCCTCGATAATGGGAAGGGTGTGTCGATGGCCAAAGGTGATGTCGCAGCCTCGGCAGGATGTCTTCGCTACTATGGCGGCTGGGCAGACAAGATCTATGGTCAGACAATTGACACAGACACGGGCAGCTTGACTTATACAAGGCACGAGCCCGTCGGTGTCTGTGGGCAGATTATTCCGTGGAACTTCCCGCTGCTGATGTTTGCATGGAAGATTGGGCCGGCCATTGCGACGGGAAATACAGTTGTTATGAAGACTGCGGAGCAGACGCCACTATCAGCTCTGTATGTGGCTGCTTTGATCAAGGAGGCGGGGTTCCCTCCAGGCGTGATTAATGTCATTTCAGGATTTGGAAGAACCGCAGGTGCGGCAATTGCTTCGCATATGGATATCGATAAAGTCGCCTTCACCGGGTCGACCCTTGTTGGCCGACAGATTCTGCAGGCAGCAGCAAAGAGCAACTTGAAAAAGGTTACGCTCGAACTTGGTGGCAAGTCGCCGAATATCATTCTGCCCGACGCAAATCTGGAAGAGGCGATTGGATGGGTTAACCTGGGGATCTTCTTCAACCATGGACAATGTTGCTGTGCGGGCTCGAGGATCCTTGTGCACGAAGCTGTCTATGATCAATTCCTATCGCTGTTCAAGAAGCGTGCTGAGCAGAACAAGGTTGGGGATCCGTTCAATCCTGACACGTTCCAGGGCCCACAGGTGTCCCAGGTGCAATATGATCGGATTATGGGCTATATCGAGGCCGGAAAGAAGGCGGGCGCCAAGGTCATCACTGGTGGCAGCCGACATGGTGGCGAGGGGTATTACATCCAGCCGACGATCTTTGCGGATGTTGATGAAAACATGACAATCGTAAAGGAGGAGATCTTCGGACCGGTCTGCACGGTGCAGAAGGTCCGCAGCGAAGAGGAAGCGGTTCGCATGGCAAACGACACGAATTACGGTGAGAATCCAACCTTGACAGCAGTAGGTGTATAGGATCATGACTGACCGGCCAAAACAGGCCTCGCTGCCGCCGTCCACACCACAAATATCAACACCGCCATCAGGGTATCAAACGAAATCAAGGCTGGGTGAGTTGTCTCTTGAAACTACAGATCTCAAGCCTCCCCTAATGACTCGCACAGAACCGTCTGGGTGAACAACTACAATACGCTGCACTACCAGATGCCGTTTGGTGGCTTCAAGGAGTCGGGTTTGGGTCGCGAACTGGGATCGTACGCGCTGGAGAACTACACGGAGATCAAGACGGTCCGCGTACAGCTTTCGCAGTCGTAGGCCACATCGTATACTAGTATCAATTCATAGTTAGTGGTCGTGTATCTGTTTATGAATCAACGAAATTTGCAGTACTCGCCAGGGTCTAAGCTTAAGACGAATATTCCAATTTAGGAAGGCGCGAGGGGCAACAATTGGAAGAGTAAAACTGGAAGGAGCGGCGAGACCACGTGCCGAGCTTGTCGAGTCGAGCAAATCAAATCGTCTTGTCGGAGGAACAGACTTTGCGCTAGAATATTTCCGTGGAGGGCTCGCCGTTATTATCGTATTTCCCCGTTGAACCACGACATGTCAGGCTCTCGCGTCCAGCCGAGAACGGAGGCAAGGCTGGATCGTCCCATCAAGGCCTGTGGAAGGGCCCGGGGGAGGCCACCAATCCGGGGATGTCGAGCAACGATCAGCATTCGCCGAATCAACGCACCTCTCATTATTTAGCTCTGATTAGTGTGATGAGCTCTTATATCACTCCGACACCCGCTCGCTCTCGTCCTTCGTCCCCGGCAACTGCTCCACAGACTTGGAAGACACCTCTCGGCTCGGCACCGTTCTCGCCCATCGGTTCAATCCGCCGACTTTGAGGCTTCAAATCCCCCAAAGATCCTTGGAAAATCTATCTTCGCCCTCCAGATTGGGCAGCTGAACGTATCGCCGCCATACCGGTACCCCGACCCCACGCTAGGCTTCCCCACCCGGACCCCGCACAGTTCGTGATCTCCTTGGGAGGAGCTGAAGCTGGGTGCCCCTGCGACAAGTTATCTGCGTCGGGATCCCGCTTTGTCTCTTCATCTCCTCGGAACCCAATGCAGAAGTCGTTATAAAACTCGGTTGCTCGCCATGGATGACCCTCGTCGCCGCCAGTTTCATAGTTGTGACCCCTGTCGCAAGGGCAAGAGGCGCTGTGATGCTCCCGTTTGTGGCCATCTCCCACTCTTCTTTTTATCATCGGCTAATTCTGATATCAAATACTTCTTAGAGCAACCGGGAAAATGGTAACTTTGATTCTTGCACTAACTGCAAGCGATGGAAGAAAGAGTGCACATTTACCTGGCTCTCCTCGAAGCCAGCGAAGCGTGCGGACCCCAAAGGACGAGCAAGACTGAAACCGGGCGTTTCGACTACTTCTAGCAAACCTAGTACTGTTAGCGACCCTAGCACTACTAGTAACCCTAGTAGTAATAGCGGTGGGACACCTCCTGATCCAAGTCGCGTTGTCCCTTCCATGGTGGGCTCCTATAGTGCCCTCGTGGACGAGGGACCGCCATCTGCTTCGCAATGGTATCCTACCAACCCCAATGATATGTTCGCTTCCTCAAATATTGTACCCCCTTCTTCATCCTTGCTTCCAGGAGGCACCGTTATTGGAGACGGGCTGGGCCCAAGTGGTGGCTCATCCGGTTTATTCTCGTGGAATATGAGCGTTCCAAATGACTGGCAGGTCAAGGATGTGACTGAAGATCCTGGTAATTCGTTTAGTGGACTCGAACCTGAAGCAGTTTTCCCTGATCCTACTCTACCAAATGCCCTTGACAACACATTCGATGTGGTCCAACAACTACAAGACTCATCCTACCCTTCCTCTTCCTCTTTTGAATTCACACCCCCCGATTCATCAACGGTCGAGTCTAATCGGCGGGAAAAGAAACAAAATCCTCAATGGAGCTTTTGCCTCGCTTCCGACAATACAGCTGATAAATATGCTCGTTCAACGATGACGCGCAATTTGATCCGTATTTACCACGACAGTATGGAGAACGCGTTGTCATGCTGGTTGACGGAGCACAACTGCCCTTATACCGATAAAATAAGCAGCCTGCTTCCATTTAATGAAAGAAAGGAATGGGGTCCCAGCTGGTCGAACAGGATGTGCATCCGGGTCTGTCGGTTGGACCGCGCATCCTCTTCAATACGTGGCCGAGCGTTGAGTGCGGAAGAGGACAAGACCGCAGCCCGGGCTCTCCACCTGGCCATCATGGCATTTGCCTCACAGTGGACTCAGCATGCTCAAAGAGGGTCAGATTTATACGTCCCCGCCCCGATCGACTATGACGAGCGATCTATCCGGAAAAACGTTTGGAATGACGCGCGCCACGCCTTAGAGCACTCGACAAGGATACCCTCTTTCCGCATTATATTCGCAAACATCATATTCTCATTAACCCAGAGTCCTTTGGACCATAGTCAAGACGAACGCCTAGGTCAGCTGTTGGAAACTGACGGTGCGCCTTTCTTTCTTGAAACCGCCAATCGCCAGCTTTACAACTTTAGACACAAGTTCGCCAGACTCCAGCGGGAGGCACCTCCCTCTCCAAGTGTGAGGGAGCTTCGGAGGGGGTCGGTAGGATCGACAATGACTGATGTACTTGAGATGCCGACGTCTTCTGCTTCTGAGTCTCCCCAGGTCGATCCGATTCTCGATAGCCAGGACCACCGCACTACTCTCGGTCTTATGTTCTGGCTGGGGGTCATGTTTGACACCTTGAGTTCTGCAATGTACCAGCGACCATTAGTGGTATCAGATGAGGACAGCCAGATTGCATCAGCCTCGCCTCTGATAGCCGAACCGGAAGAGCAAATCGACTTAGACTGCTTTAATATCCCCCAAAACGGAGTGCGTAAAAAGCAGGACGTATGGGGCGACTTTTTCCTCCGCAGTTCCCTTGAGCGCCAGGAATCCACACAAATACAGATAAGATGGCCATGCTCCTATGAAGATGCTGCGGCCGTTCTCTCCGAGGCAACACCCGTCAAAGTCCTGCTTTACCGCCGCATCACACAACTCCAAACCCTAATATACCGAGGGGCAAGTCCTGACCGACTTGAGGAAGCCATTCAGAAGACTCTCCTAGTCTATCAGCACTGGAACTCCATATACCAGGGCTTCATGCTCGACTGTGTCGCTAACCACGAATTCCTCCCTCCTCGTATTCAATCGTGGTACGTGATTCTTGACGGCCACTGGCATCTCGCCACCATGCTTCTAGCAGACATTGTAGAAAGCATCGACAATGGACGGCTCGGTTCGAAGCTCGGCCGCGAGGCTCGACAAGCCACAGACTTTGTCTCAAATCTACGAATTGATAATGCATTGGCGGTCGGTGCCCTTGCTCGTTCATCACTACACG
This sequence comes from Aspergillus versicolor CBS 583.65, assembly GCF_001890125.1. Classification (NCBI taxonomy): domain Eukaryota; kingdom Fungi; phylum Ascomycota; class Eurotiomycetes; order Eurotiales; family Aspergillaceae; genus Aspergillus; species Aspergillus versicolor. The sequence continues at coordinate 1,331,335 of NW_024467524.1, read as the reverse complement.
GACAAGACCCCGTCATGCTCCGCTATTTCCACGATTCCCTTAACGAGGTGGCTTTCCTCGTTGAGCCGTGGACAGTTGTTCTCGTCCATTGTTTCGCCAAGGCAGCATCTATCTCGCTGGAAAGCATACATGTTATACCTGGTGAGCCCATGGACGTATTGTCGGAGAGATTCCGGCAGAACTGCGAGTTCTGTATCTGTGCGCTTCAGTATCTTGCAAGGAAGTCGGATATGGCTTTCTTGGTGTCGCGGAATTTGTCCAGGTCGTTGGATCTGAAGCTTGGCCGGATACCATGAGTTCGACGATGTATGAAATGAATTTAAAAATGAAAATGACAAGACATCTATGTAATGAAACTAGGAAGTTGTATTGGTATATGGCTCGACAAAGCTGTTCATTCGTTTTAGCCATGTTAGCTTTAAGCCCCTAATTCCTACCATCAACAAGCAAAAGAGTCAATAAACTGAACGGCCATGATCTATCCACGATCCTTCAACTGTCTGTCTTCCTATCAGTCTCTGTCCTAGCTATATGACGTCATTTAGTGTATGGCCCCCAAGCACTGCCAGCGCCCGGCAAGACGCTCCCATATATAAAATAAAAGATTACCATGGCATCGACAGACTACTATGTATTTCATCTGTATGTGCATATACTAAGTTATCTAATACCGAAATTACTACGAGCCTATCCCAATTTAAACAAAAACACAACCTAACAGTGACCACCCACCATGGATGAAGACAAAACCAAATCCCAGCCCTCAGCCTTGACCAAAGAAATCTCCTCCTCCTCAACATTAAACCCAGAGTCAGAGCCAAAACAAACTACCTCCTCCAAGCGTCCTGACCCCTCCTTCTTATGGGGCGTGACGCCGTCCGCAGGAGCAAGCATGACCCGGGAGGTCGACAAGGACCACCCCGTGCACAAGATCCCGCTGGAGAAACAAGAGAAGATGAGGAAGAAGGGGATTAACCCTGTGCTGAAGGCTGAGATGGATGAGAAGATGAAAGGTGAGGGAGGGTTTTGGACTCGGGTTGGGATGACGGCTATGGGAGCTGGGTGGATCAAATGAGATAGAGATAGACTACTTGGTGTCTGTTTTTGTACATATGGACCGCTGCCTAGCCCAAGTCTTGTTGCTGTTAAGGTAGTGGTGGTCGCGGTAAGGCTGACAGGGTGCCTAACTTACGATGCATCTACACGTTGCTCATTCTCCATACTCTGGTCAAAGAAACAATTGGATCTCGCGGGGAATGTTGCATTTTCCACAAGAATAGTGCAACATCGTCCCCCCGTGGCTATGCTCTGGTTGCCTGAAACATAACATCCCCAAAACTTGGTTTGTTGAGTCTCGGTTCGCGACATGCAGCCTCGACAAAGGCAGAATACGAGGACTCCTTACATCACCACTTACCCACTTTTCCTCGTGTTGACAGTCCGAACCCAAAGGACAGGCTGTGTCTTTGGAGACTTCGCTTGCCACGATCTCCGGTTTCAGCTGTGCCGAGCCGGCAGGAGGCCTTAGTTGCTGATCGTATCTGTTCTGTATACTGTCAACGCCACGTCAATGGACTTTGCGAGTTAAAAATAGGCTGAACCGAAGGAAATAGGAGAGAGTGAGGTAGCAGCAGCCAGAAAGTATGCACAATAAAAGGTATATAAACCCGCTTCAAGTCCGTTGACTTCCTCAGCATCAACACAGCAATCAATCAACCAGTCAATTAATCAATTAGTATCCCAAACCAATCCACTTTAATACCATCACAATCAAAATGCGTTCCACCATCCTCGCTACCGTCGTCGCCTCCCTCGCTGTCTTCACCAGCGCTGCCCCTGCTGAAGACAAGCGCCAGATCTCAAGTGTGTCGCTCACCTTCTACGGCGCGGATGGCCAGAAATTCAGCCAGACTTTCAATACCGACGGCCAATCCACTGATGTCGGTAAGTTTTTTTTACCTCTCTATAACAGCAAAATTCCTGTATTAACATCGACTGTCTCTAGATAACTCCCTGGTCGTGGAAAAAGTCTACAACCCCGGCGGCGCCATCTGCTCAGTTTTGGGTGTCAACGGAGATGTCTACTCTGTTCCGATTAACACGCACGAGTTGGACAAGCCACAGGCTATCAAGTCTGCTAGCTGCCACCACCTGTAAGGATATTTAGTTTGGGATTGAGGGTTAACGGAGTATTGCTTTGTCTCTTCTTATATAAGAACTTGATATGTCGATAGAAGACAAGTTGTGTTATTATTGAATCCAGTAACTATTTCACTCATCAATGTCGTTATTTCATGATCAAATAAACCATCAAAGGTATAAAGAGTGGAGATTGGGTTTCATCATGCATAGGCCATATACTATAGCCTGGCTCGATCCCCAATTTGCACCCAGGCCTCGTCGAACCCCGTCGACCGAACCCACATAGGCTCTTCTCCCTCGCCATTCACTGAATCATTGACTGGACGTCCAATTAGTCACTGATATCTCACAGTCCAAGGAATAAAGAGTGGATCTTACCCATATTTCCAATCCTCAACCACGCATCCCCCGTAATCTTCAGCCCTAACTCCCCCGCCCTCCCCTCATACGGACGACAAACGCTCTCTCCGTTCCTCAACGCACGTATCAACTTGGAAAGATGCCCGTCATCCCGCGGATGTCTATTACCCCGGGCAGTGATTGCATCCCAGTCATTCGAGACAGGGTATTTGGTGATTTCATCGAGATACAGCTCCGGTGCATTGCGGGAGATGTACAGCAAGAGATCCAAGCGTCCTTTGGCCTCCAGCAGGCGGAGCTTCGTGCGCGTGTCGAGAAAACCCAGCGCTAGGATCTTAGTGAAGAAGATCGACGAGTTAACCGAGTGGATGTAGAAAAAGTCAAACTTGACCTGTTTAGACGGGCGTTGGGCTGCAGCGGTGAAATACACTATACCAGTCAATCAACACTTATATCTTTTGAAATGCAGGAATGGAAGTGGATGTTGTTCAGACTCACAAGAAACATTCACCATCTCCACAAACCGCTCCCACATCTCCTCTTCAGAAACCGTATACTGCGACGCATATTTGAGCATCTCCTCCGGCGCACGCAGGAGAACCCCGTCGCGCAGTTTATTCCCGTCGTCAAAGCGAACCGAGCTGGCTAGTTTCTTGTCTGCGCGCGCCTCTTCAAGCAGCTGCAGCATCGTCTTGTTCGTCTTCTTGCCAATCCCACCAGCAGCCTTCTCAATGGGGAAGAGATACTTGAGCCCCGTCCAGTCATCGTGCACTGCTGTCTGCGCGAGTGCTTCAGCCACGATGGCCGGCTGGTTGAACTCGAGCCCGAAACCAAGATGGATTATCGGATGGAGGAGGCCTGTATAAAATCATCATTAATCCTTCTCTTGTAAAAAGGCAAATGGATGAACAAGGTTTGTTAAACACGGGGTAGTCAGGTACATACCACCGAACAACCTCGCCATCAAACTCTCCGCATTCTCATCCTCCTTAAACAGGTACTCCTTCAAAACAAACTCGACACCACCCCGCTGGATCTCCTGCTGAAAGAACGCGAGGAAATTCGCATAATTGCCCTCGTCGCCCAGCGCCTGTCGGAACTTGCCTTTGTCGTGAAGCGCACGCACTACATCCTCATTCACGGCCAGTGCAGGCCGCTGATACGCCTTATTCCGCTCATAGGCAGCGCGGATCTCATCCGGGGTTGCGCCCAGGGCGTAGATTGTTAGTATGTGGTGCGGGATGTGGTCTGATGCATGTTTGTTAGCTTCACTAGCACACGTGGCATGCATCCTCCATTACTAGGGGAACGTACTATGAAAACCCATCTCATTGAAGTAAACATGATGCTTCTCCAAGTCCTCCTGCAAGACCTCGCTTGCTGTCCTGGCTGACTCCGGTGTTATCCCTGTGCTCCAGGCGCCGGTGTCGGATTGTGGCGAGAGATGGATTTTCGTTGCGGATGCCATGTCAACAATACCTTAGTAAGTGCGATTCTTATTCTACGTCACTGAGGTATTCGAACGTACTCAGTGTTCAGTGACAATTAAATAGTAGTCTGTCCAAAGCCTAGACAGGGTATTATTATTATAGCAAAGCTGGTTGGTTGGTAATCAGAACGGGGATCAGTTACGTCACATTCTGCACCTCCGCACTGTTCAAGGTCACGGGTCCAGGTCTCGTATACAAGGTTCCCCTTTAGCACGGATCTAATAGGTAGAGTGGTTCAACCAGGCTGAATAAATTAACTGATCGTGCTAGTTCGTTTAGTAATGCTATGCTAAACGGAGAGTGTCTAGACCGTTCCCAAACGCCTACCGAACCCTATCCGTGTTAAAGATACCGATATCTCATCATAAGCATCGTCCAGAACAAGAACAACAACACAAACGAATCAGGCCTAAAGTTAACCAGCCAGCTGCAGGTCCAATCCCAACAATCCATCGCTTCGCTAGCTACCAGCCCAGACTCATCCAAACGCCAGAATGCAAATACAATCCCTGTTCTACAGCTGTAGCAGGGTCATGGTATGTGTGAGGCATGTTCCACAAATTCAACAAACCATAATAAAAAAAAAAAAAAAAAAAAATTAAATAAAAAAAAAAGCTCTCGAGCCTTTACGAGCAGAAACATTCCATCCCACAAACCCAGACGGTAACGGTAACGACAGCAGCAAACAAAAGAAATCCAAACCAAACCAAATCAACGCTCATGGGGTATATTTCAAGATGCGCGCATCACAACCATATGTCACCTTCTTCGCCATTCACCCATTGATTCCACACTCGCTCGTAAGCGTCTTCCAAATCACGAACCCAGCGGTTGGTGTCAAATAAGGAGCTTCTCCATCGCTCCTCAAATAGCATTCTGCGGAGCTCAAACAACCGGCCCCGTCCTCGTCCATCGCTCTCGGGCTCGTAGTATAGACTCCGGCATAGGTGGCTTGCTTTGTTTTCGTAATCTTCATCAGAGGCGGCGATCAGTTCCTCGCGCGCTTGGTTCCCGGACTCGTTCTTCGGCAATGCACTGTTGAGGATGCTGCTTGCCATGCGAGAGCACATCTTGTATTTGTAGCGCGGGAGAGTCAAGAGCGGAGTGCCGCTCCACAAGACGTCTGTTGCGGTAGTGTGCGCATTGCACTCTGGTGTGTCAAGGAATAGGTCCAAGATCTTTGCTCGCGCGATGTGGGTATTCTTAGGCGCAACATCTGTAAATACAATCCGAGATGCTGTCTCCTCGCCCGCCCAGGCTGCAGCAGTCTCCCTGAGGTTTTGCTCCCCAAGATCGGGAAAGCGAAGAAGCCAAAGTACCGCATTCGGGATTCTCGCGAGAATTCGCAGCCAGGTCCGGAAAGTTGTGGGCTCAATCTAATAAATAACTGATTAGCTCTGTTCGTCAGGATGAATCGAGGATAATAAAGGGGAAAATACCTTATAAAGCTGGTTGAAGTTGCCCAAAATGATAGTATCATCGCTGAGATTAGGAAACAATTCCTTTCTCATCCGCCAACGTCTCGTTTGCTCGTGATCCCAAGCAATATACGAGTCTTTTGCGTCAGGCGCGCTCTGTCGGTGGTCACAACAGAAGAACGTATCCCGAGTATATACTATCTTCTCTCCGTACACCCAGTTTTCGGCTTCTTCGCCATGGTCTTCTTCCAAAGATCGATCTTCGATCCTCGTCAAGCGATTTCCTGGTGAGAGGGTGTCCGGAGGAATGGACAACTTGTCGGCAAGAATGTAGTCACACCATTCCGCACCTAATGTTCCCGCGAATCCCATGAAGGACATGTGAATTGGGGCTGGCCTCGCAGCGAAAACCTCATTGCGTGCACCTCGCGTGTAGCCGTTGAGGTTAATGAGGATGTGAATGCCATCCTCGACTATCTGCCTTACGAGCCGTTCAACGGGCCATCCACTGGCATCGTGGAACACGGGTGCCTCTTTCTCAATCTGCTGCCGATGAATCGACTTGTCGCTTGCGGTGGTCGCGTAGCAGTACGCCTTGACTTTGGTCGGGTTGTGCAACCCAAACACCGACTGCATCAGATGGGCAAGTGGGTGGTTGTTGAAGTCAGACGATACATATCCAACCTTGAGGTATGGGTTTGGAGGAGCTGGCGGTGGGTAAACCGTCGGCGGCAACCATGGTGACCGCAGGGTTGAGCAAGATATACGGAGGCCATTTCGCTGAGAGATCTGTCGAATCTGCTTCGCCGAAAGTGGGCAGGTGAACGTATGAAACGGAAGGACGGTGGGTGCGTTTGGTGCCGATAAACCACCAGGTAGCTGTGGTCGTCGGTATTTCGACGATGGGTATTCTCTGCCATAGATGTAACGGTCTTGATACCATCGCCATGTAATGGCCCTAATCACGCGTTCCACGAGCTTAACAATGCGAGAACCCTCCCACTTCCGTCCAGCCCAAGACTGGAGCATTGCAACAAGGGTTCCCGCCGCAGATCGACGACGACCATCCACCGCAGGAATCAACTGCGCACACAGCTGCTCGATCGTGTTCGTTGTCAAGAGGCCACGGCCCCAGTTTTCGCCTTCTTTCAGCTGTCGATCGACAATGTCAACCACACGTTTGATCCACCCAGAGCCCGCATCAATGCCGTACGAGTCACGAAGCATGCCTTGGTCGTCCACATGCCAACGATCCAGGAAGCCGAATGCATTGGCGATACCTCCGCGGCCCATCCAGTTGCACACCGAGTTGAGGGCATTAGCCAACCCGCACACGGCCTCTGCAAACTCCGGATTCACTTTCACGGCGCGCTTGTAGTATGAGATTGCGTCGTTGACTCTTCCGGCATCTTTAACTGCATTCGCTAGGTTCGCTAGTGCAATATCGAAGTTTCCATCACACTGAACGGCCTGCTCGTACATGCGGATAGCCGCTTGCAGCTGGCCGATATCCTTGAGTAGACTGCCGAGGTTCGTATATAGGTGAGCATGCCGCGAGTCGAGATGGAGCCCATAATTGTAATAAGCTAGGGCTAGTGACACTCCGGTGCCAGGAATGACTCCAGGAATCTCGGGATGCTGCATCTCCCCGCTGGACCGCGCAAGACCCTTTCCAGGCGCGTTGTTGTGGATACCGGCAAGCAAAATCCCAACGTTGTTTGCGGTAGACGGGCTCGGCTGAAGGGAGAGCGACAAGTAGTATAGAGCGAGGATGTCCCGAACACCGGGTGCAGATCGAGGAGCACCGTTATTATTACTATGGGCGCTTGACATGCCGTCCTGGTATATCTTTGCGAGTGAGAGTAACGAATTGCTTGTCGTGGATAAAGCAGCCTTCCTTGCCAGGCCTTCGGGCACATATTTGATCCCTGGCGGTGTTCCACAAGGAGCAAAGACCAATTTTGACGTCTGGAGTGCCTTGTCGGGGTAGAGTAAAATGGTCTCCTGCGGATCGTGATGGTCGGACCCCGTATATCCGCTGCGTGAGCCTAGCGAAAACGCGGAGAAAATCTGCTTGATGAGACTTTGAATGCCATGACGCCTTCGTCCCGCACTAATCAGAATAGCATCCTCAAAGGCTACCGCTGCCGCGACGTAGTCACCCAGGGCATATAGCATGTTTCCTTTGGCGTGAACAAGCGCTAGTATCCGACCGTTGTCGCAGCCCGAGACAGAGTACCCACTAGAGCCATAGCCAGCAGCAACGCCTTCTCCAGACTTGCGATTAGCAAAGGCCGACCGGCTGAAGTCATCATCGTAATCAAAGGCGGCCTTCTCATATGATCCCAGGTCGGACGCACTGGAGACTCGACTATCGGCGTCACTCTCGGTTTCGCTAGCGTGTTCGTCGGCTTTGAAACAGTCGCCGTTCTTAGACAACCGTAGAGAGTTCTGCACAAAGTCAATAATGTTGACTGCCTCCTTCCCACGCTGACTACTGCATAGAAGGCCAATAAGATGTTCAACGGCTTCAAAATAGCTCGGGCGCAGTTTTACAGCGCGAAGCCAATTTTGCAATGCCTCCTCCCTCCGGTCCAAGGCCAGCAGCGTGGCTGCAAGATTAGAAATAGCTTCGACGTGTCTAAAATCAGGTTAGAAGGTTTAGGGTATTGGAAAATTCGGAACGGCAAAATAACTTACGCTGAATCGCGTGCAATGATTCTCATATACCATCGCATCGCCTTGTTATAATCGCCTAGGCCGTAAGCGAGACATCCACCGAGAAGCATTCCATCAATCCATTCCCAACCACTTTCCATGCAAAGATGTGACAATAACTCCAGTGAAGATGCCGCATTGATAACCGTTGTGTTCTCACTCAGTGAACTGGAAGAAAAGGGCGAGCCCGATATAGAGTTCAGACGGCCCGTATGCCGTAATCTTTCAACCAGGTGATTACTTCCCGTTAATTGTTGGAATTGTGAAGCAGAACGGCGGTCATAACGATGACTTCTATTTAAGTTAGTATCAAAATCAGTTCGCGCAGTAAAGCAAAATATCAGAGCGGGGAAACCATACTGGCCCGAGGGATAGCTATTATGTCGAGAAAATTCAGGTGCAGCGGAATGTGAAAAATCAAGGCCGGGCTGGCGTGGAGGCTTAGGGTAAATGCTAGGTTTCAGGATCCGTTGAGTCTGCCCATCTTGGGTGGCATTCGAAGCACTATTGCGGCGTGCTCGGTGGATAGACGCGAGAAGATCGACATATACACCATGCGCCCATGAGAGTACCTTTTCCTTGAACTCTGCGTTGCCTGCCCTGGTACCGAGAACCGGCTCGGAGCTTTGATATCCACCATTTCCAGAAGTACCAGACCATGACGCAGAAGGCTCATGTAACGGTGGTCGTGTCGAGAAACCAGATCCAGAGTTGTTTTGGCGTGTATGGAACGGTAAAACACGTTGGTTGTTTGAGGTATCAAAGGTCTTTTGCTCCGAATGACGCGGAGGGAAATTGTTTTTCACTGATCCATCAGGGTTAAATACGCCCAAGGGGTTTTGATTCCAATCCCCGAGCTCCAGATTATTTGATGGGATAGCACCCATGTTGAAAGTTTGCTGCCCCGCATCGAAGAATTGCGGGGCGGAATGGCCGAGCGGATTCGCAAAGGGACTTTGTTGGTTTAAACGGGGTTCACGAAACGCAGCAGGGCGATATGGAATGTAAGCGCCATCCGGCCAGTACGGTCCATATGGTGCAGTTCCTGCGGACGCCGTGGGCCCAATGCATGGCTGCAGGGTAGCCGGGAGCACCGTAGGGACATATGCTCCATTGTGCCAATAGAATCGCTGTTGAGATCCTTGCATCGGTAAAGTTTGGTTGAGCATCGAGTCAATTCCTGCCGCACCGTTCAACGACCGTATCCAACTAATCCCATTGAAATTCTGTCCCAATTCCTCCGCCATAGCGTTGCCGCGACCTGGATCAGTCTTATGCATGGGTGGAAAGTTCAATTGCTGGGCTGTTGACGATTGATCCAGGGTGGGTTGTTGCCAGGAGTCGATCGGAAAGCCGGTTTGGGGGGAAACCAACTGGCCCGAGTCCAACTGCGAAACCAATATATGCTTCGACGCCGGTTGAATCGTCATATCCCCCGGTGTACCATCGTATCCAGCGGCAAGGGTTCCGTTTGGCGTTTTCCTCCTCAACGCATGTTCCCCAACATTGTTCAATGTCAGCGTCGCCGAGTGAGTGGGGTCGTGAATACCAGGACGTTGGACGGGGTGAGGATACTGCAGTCGAGTCCGGGGGACCGATTGGTACGAGTTGTGGTTAGCGAAATCATACTGAGGAAGCGGCGCCGCGAATGGATTGTCCAAGCCATAGTTTCCATTGTGCGATTCGGTTTCGTGATATCGATTTAGGTGGTGTGGCTGAACTGGCGGGAATGGCGCCACGGAGGGTAACATGTTGGACCCTGGCACCTTTCCTGTTGCTTAATTTTCCACCACGCTGCCCAAATCGGTGACAATTCGTATATCGATGTAAGTGAGATATATAGAGGGGTGAAGGAGGAGAGAGAGGAAGTCTCAAGCGAAAGAAATGAACGACGAAGAGAGGGTAGGGAATAATAACGAGGCAACGCGGGGAGGAAGTGAGGATATAGATTTGAGATATAAATCAGGCGACGACCCAAGACAGAGAGAGCGGTCAATAGAGTCGGGAGACATTCAGATCGGATTTATCGACAACGAGCATCCTTCTTGAAACGCTTCTTACACCTCATCCTGGGCCGAGCCAACACGGTTGAAGACTCAATAACACCCCCAACGGGCTGTCTCGGGGCTCGACATGAACGCGAACGGTGTTGACAGGCTGTAGAGAGGATCCGATCCAAGAAGCAGGAGGTAGTTGTCTGAAGAGGGATGACGAAGGAGCGGAGTGACCAAAAGTCAAGTATGCTTGACTGTTAGCGCCGGATTCCAAAGGTCGAGGGAAAGACACGCAGGCGATCCGCTCGGAGGGGCGCTAGTAGGGAGGATGAGATGAGGAGATGCAAGGGAGTGGAAAGGGAGCAGAGAGTCACAGCCCAAGTCGGAAGAGTGACGCAGGCGCCCGCAAGACACGATCAGCAAGAAGACAGGAGGCGCTTGGCAGCAATGCTAGTTGAATGCTGACCGTGACGACGGGCAGAAAGAGGGGAGGAAAACAGTCGGTCGGGAGGAACAGGGCGAGAGCCAGGATAAGGACCAGGATGAATATATTATTCTCGAGAGAATTAATACGAATCAAAAACAAAAAGATGAAGATCGGAGGAAGGAAAGTGGACTGCGTTAAAAGAGAGTGGAGGAAAAAGGCTGGACATGGCACCAGTAGCTGATCACCCAGCT